>NC_046262.2:61096333-61101409 GCF_009819885.2 Catharus ustulatus | reverse complement strand
AATAAATTCAGGTGACCTGGGGCAAACCCCTCAACAGACATGTGTTTTCATTCCTGTAACCTAAATGAGAATCCTTTTCAGGGGAATCTAAAACATCTCTGGATCTGACTTGCTTAGCAAAGAAATTGCAGTCGGTATCATAATGACCTTAGGAAACAAAGCTTCATTTAAATTTAAAAGCATCAGCTACAATTAAAGCCCTGCTTCACTTCGCTAGATTCTGTTTGAATCATTGCCAGGCAAATCATAACAGAGGTCACTGAACTTATGTTTCTAACAAGCAATTAACTCTAGCAAGCTTCCAAAAAATTTAGTCCTCTAGTACATTAGGGAAAAAAAAACCCCAACAAACCAAATCATAACAAAACAAAACACACCTCCAATAGGTGAGTGTGCGCAGGTTCATTCTAGAGCACCATCTTCCGTTATTATGAATTCCACTGAAATAATTACAACCACCTTCTACCCAACCCTCATCCCCCAAACCCAAGAACTTTGTTGGGGTTTTTAAAGCAGGTCCCTCTTCCTTCATACATCAGCTTATAGGTCAAAAATTAAAAAAAAAATAAATAAAATCAGGGGTTCCAGGTTATCAAGAGCAAAACCTGATGTTTAGGACAACAGCTGTTGTTCCAGGACCTGACAGAAATGCCCCCCCCCCAAGCTTTACTGTCTTGTAGTTCAACTCCTTCTCCCTCTCGGGCAGTCTCACACTTGTGAGCTCCGCAAGGCCCTGCCCCTGATGAGCTCTAAGGAGGCACCTGAAGGCCTGAGGGACATGTGGAGGGTCAGAGATTTTACAGATCCTGCCCTCAGCTCAACCTTTCAGCAGGGAGAGTCTGCAGGGACAGGGAAGACAGCCTACATCCAGAAGGGCAGAAGCTTTTCTAAGAGAAACGGTGCCTACCAACGGGGAAGAAAGGGGAAATTCATGCCAAGTTTTTGGAGAAAACTTTTAAACACACAGTAGCAAAGTTAAATAGTGTTATTGGGTAACAAAAAGAAAGAAACAAAAACCCCAAAGCCAAGTGCAACAGAAAACCCGAACCACTTGTTGAGATGATTCTTGCTTTGTACCACAATTGCTTGCTTTGAGTGGAAAACACTCACTAGGAGGAACACTCCTACTGTATGAGAAACACTGACAGCGAGTCAAATGCACAGAAACACAAACACAACCAAAAGCAGCATTAACACAAAAAGCCCTGATGAAATACTTGCTCAAATATATACCAAGCCTCGCTGAAAGGAGCGTCACCGTCAGCCTGGTTTGGTTTTCTCCCTTTGAACTGGTAAAACAACTGACCGTCAACACCTCATGCAAGAGCATTTATCTTATGCTACAAAAAAAGCCTTTTCTGACACACCCGATTCAGCAGGCAAGTCAGGAGAGAAATGCTTTGCTTTCATAGACAAGAAGCCGCCTACCTGTGCCGGGCTCTCTGCTGAGCCCGTGCGGGTTTGCTCGCGCTGTTTCAATAACGCGGCTCAGCTGAGCTCGGCAGCTTCGGGTGCTGCGCTGGGCGGAGCCGGGCGGGGTTCGTGTAACCTCGGCAACATTCGGCACTTCGGCTCCACTCGGCTTTTCTCGCCTCCACTCGGTATACTGCCACTTCGGATTTTATCGGCTACATTCGGCTGCGTTCGGGTTGCCTGGCTACGCCCCCTGGGCCCGGCTCGGCTCCCGGAGGGCGGCGCGGGCCGGGTCGAGGCGCCGCGCGGGACAAGGCGGAGCCGCCTCGCGTTAAACGCGCAGAGCTCGGTGTGTTCCTGCCGCCGAGTCCCGCGGGCGGCCCGGCCATCGCACGGGCACGGACGGGAGCGCGGGGCCGGGCAGGAGCTCGCTGGGCAGTGCCTGCACCCGCGGAATATAATGGCCACCGACAGCACCGCTGGGCTCGGCCGGGCTGGGCTGCGGGGTGGCTGCAGTACCGCGCTGTGTCCACACGGCGGCGACACTGAGAGGGCACCGGCCCGGGGGTGGCTGCAGTACCGCGCTGTGTCCACACGGCGGCGACACTGCCGCCCAGCTCAGCCTGGGCTTGCGGGGCAGACGAGGCAAAAAGCCACGAATTGAATAAAAATCAAAAAATCCTCCCAAATGAGAATGCCCCAAAAAACGGCCGACCAAAACTAAAAAAATCTCTGCCTCTAACCAAATAAAACCAAAAATAACCCTTGAAATATCATATATAGAGATATATATATATTTGTTCATATTGGATTTGTACACATAATCTATACATATTTAAAGATTAAACTTGTATTCTAACATATATACAATATTATTTCTATTATTATATAAAAATCTTTCTATTACTAGTATTTTATTCTATGTTATGTATAGCTATGTCTTTATGTATTACATATTTGTATATTTTAAAATATTATTTAATTATAAACTCTGCCCCTCAGCAAGTAGAAAGAAAAAAAAAAACCCTTTATTTCAAACAATACTTAAATATATTTTTCTCTTTATGTTTTTCATATTTATATCTGTAATTTATGTATCTCTATTATGGATAGAAGAATATATCCTATTAGTTACATCCTGCATATATATGTACTTTTATTTTATATTTATATATGCCCATATATTTATATTACTAATTTTACAAGTCTGTATATATTTATTGAATATTTATATTTTTGATTATATTACCTATAAAAAACCCTGCCTCTAACCAAATAACCCAAATAAAACATTTAAACTGTATCTTCATATTTCTCATTCTTATATGTATTCCTTATATATTATGCTATTTGCATTATTATACAGTATATATTTCACAGAAATGTTATCTGTATTTGTTAATATGTTATATTCTACAAATATATTGATATTTTTATATTTTCATTTTCCTATTATTTATAGCTCATATTTATACTAGCTATATAACACCCCACCAATGAAATAAAAGCGAATAAAATATTCCTGTAAAGCACTATTAAGTGCTTTTATTGATATTTTCGTGTATTCTACACCCACCTCTCCCCGTGCAGGCTCTGGCACCCTCGGGTCCCTCTGCGGGAGGGCTCCCAGCGCCACCCACCCCCCACTGCCACTCACCTGCTCCTGCCTGGGACTCTCAGTTAACATCCGTCTCCGTAAAGCCCCTGACAAAACATGAGGTGAAAGCCGAATGGTTGATGTGCTCCAGCTTTGGTCCTGCTCAGCCCTAATCCCAGCCTGTACTGCCAGGGAGCGCCCTCATCTCCAAACCTTTTCTCAGGGAAATTTCACCTCTGTCTGTTCCCTTCCCCTCCCAGTATCTGTGTGATCGGAATGCACACGATGAGAGGCTTCTCTGTCATCTCTTTGGAAATCCTACAGTGACTTGAAGACTGAGCAAAGGACTATGAGAAAACTCGGAACCTTTATTGCCAATGACATCAAACTGCTTGCTCTGGAGAAGAGAGAACAGCCTGTTTTCACACATCCAAATTCTTTACAGTTGCTTCGAGCCTCACCTGTTTCCTGGCACTGGGAGAAGTGACAAGTGTTGCACAGCACAATGATTAGAACGGTCTCATTTTCAGAAGACAGAACTGAACGACAACAGGCAGCAACACTGCTACTTCGAGCCGATTTGGGCACATTTCCCTTTCTGCAATCTGAGCTTTCTTCTGTGTCACACGTGAAATTCTGAGTTCCTTAGTACTCTGGCCCAGTTCTTCCCTATCCTCTCAGCACTGCTCTAAAATGATGAAAATTATACAGTTTATCATCCAAATGAATTGTGTTTCACATAGAAGGCAAATGCTTTCATTCCAGTTATGCTGGGGGAGCAGTGGGGGGACACCCATAAGGATATGATCTTCCATCACTGAGTGTAATTTGCACTATGAATTAAAAATATAACACCACGTGAAAAGACAGCACTAACACTGTGGGAAAAACCAGAATCATCATGCAGTCGTAAAAACTAGAGCAGCAGCCTCTGTTACATGTTACTGTTGCTCATCATTTTTTCCAGGTGTGGGACAACTGGCTACCTACTTTCTCTTCAGAGCTTTCCAATGTCCACGGCAACTGCCAGGGTCCAGCTGAGAATTGCTGGCAGTCTGAACCAAGCTCGTTGCTAACTGGAGCGCAGCTCTCTGCTTCATCATCTCCGGAGCGCTCTTCCGCCTGTGCTGCTCTTAAAAATACACATGCATTAAAATACGAACTAAATCACGTTCTATTATAAAAATACTAGCGTTAGCTATTTCCCAGCCTGGTTTTGATCTCAGCATTCTTGGTTTGCATACCAACATTACATCCAGCGTTCCCTTACCCTAAGGGCCATTTCGCGCTGTCAGCCAACAGTGTGACCTTCAGCGTCACCTTTCAGAAGCGGTTTCAGAAATACAGTCTAATGAAATCTGTTTGCACTAAAACATAGGCAGTGCTCATCCTGTATCCTTCCAGAAACTGAAAATACATTTGAATTGCATAAAAAACTGTGTATTCAGCATCATAATTTTCTACCGCACACCAAAATTTGTTTTGCAACCTGATTTGTGATTTCCTTCACATCCAAAACGATGCGTGGTGGCAGGGAGGACAATTCTGCAGCTTTTAGTCCTAAACATATAAAACACAAATCAGGATTTTCTTAATGTAATTTTTATCTCTGCCTTTCATTTTATGTCTTCGATATTAACTTAGCCTGCTCTTCTAAGGGGTAAAGATTTAATTTTCATTAAAATAATTTTGGTATGTTTTCCTCTTTGCATGGTTTTTTGTTTGTTTGGAGGTTTTTTGTTTTCATTTTGGTTTTTTGTTTGGTTTGGATTTTTTTTTGTTAATAAACAGTAAGCTTCAGAGAGTTACAAAATAAAACATTTACTTGTTTTAATTCTCTCTCCGCAATACACCTCAACATCAAGTTGCTGCTGGCAATACTGTAAATGGGTAGAATGAGACACATTAGGGGGCTAAAAGGAAAAAAATGGTTACATAATGTTATTTCTGGAAGCTAAATCATTCAACTTGGTAAATATTTTTAACCAGGAAAAAAAATGTGCTACGGAAGAGGATTAATGTTGTACACTCTTACTCACCAATCTGTGCCATCATTTGGCAGAGAG
>NC_046262.2:60884761-61096233 GCF_009819885.2 Catharus ustulatus | reverse complement strand
GCAGCAACGCCAAGAAATGGCTCAAAAGCTCTGCTGGGCAGAAGAGCAGTGTAGCAAGGCTCTCAGACTCTGGCAGGCTACTCAGGAAGAGGAAAAAAGGAAGCTGGGAAATCTGGTAGGAAACAATATGCATCTGAATGTTTCAGGCAAGCCTGGTGGGGCGGCTTAGCAGAAGAGCAGTCTGAGTGTGTGGCATGGCTGCAAGCCTCTGCTGTAGGCCACACATTGCTGGGACAGGCAGCAGAGAGCTTCAAGGGCTCTTATTTGGGAGCCTGAGAAGACCCAGAGAATGGTGCTAGGACAGTAAGTGCAGCCACAGTTTCTAGATGAGCATAAGTCAAGTTGCCCAGGGGCTGGATGGATGCCACACAAAGCATGGCTGTGAAGGGGCAGGATCTTGCCCACACTCTCAGGCATGTAGCAGACTGCTGACCTTGCTGCCAATGGCAATCCCAGCAAAGGGGTCCCTTGTTTTCTGTTCTGCCATGGTGGATCCCTATCCCGATCTCTTCACTTTGGACTTGCAGGATATGCAACAAGCCACATATTCCTGGCATTTCAGATGGTGGCCTGTCTTGTAACTAGGGCATCAGAGTGCTGGCCTCATCCTCAGCCTGCAGAGCACCTGCAGCTTTTCCTTGATCAAAGGACATGGGGAGTTTGAGCAGAGAGCCTCTGAGAACAGAAATCCTGTAGAGAGAGGGGCCAGGAAACGGGCCGGCAACAGAGTGGGAAAGGAAGGTGGCATCTCCTTTCCTTCCACATGCTGTCCCTCCTCCTAAGTTGGGACAGGAGTGCTGGAGGCCACAAAGTCATTACTGTGCAGTTTTCATGTGGGGGGTTGTGGGAGGGAGGAAGCTTCCTTTTCTTTCTTTGAGGCGCTGGGCTGGGACTTGATGTAAAAATGTCTTCTCATCAGGAGAGTGAGCTAGAAAAACAGCGCTTGGAGGTGCAGGAACTGCTGGAGCAACGGGAAAAGTCCCTGGCAGAGGTACAGAGGAAGCAGGAGAAAAGCCTGCTGAGATGAAGCAGGAACTGTCCATTTGGCAACCTGAATAGGAAAAGCTACAAAGCAGAGCCAGTCAAGAGGCAAATGGGCACTGCTTCTGTGGACACTGTCTGGGTGGCATTGCCTCTTAGCTGGCTCTTTGGAAACACAAGACTGAAAACAAAATGCTTTTGCAAAGAGTGAGCAAATCAGCCTTGTCTGCCACACAAGTGGTGTGTGGCAAGTTTAAAGGCGGCTTCTCTTGCTTTCTGTGCAGCTCCATCACACAAAGGTCCAGCTCTTATGCAAGCTGCGCCAGCTGGAGAGAAAGTTCAAACAAAGCCAGCGGGAGGTAGAGCACCTGAGGCAGGAGCTGGAGGAGGAGCGAGAGAATGGGCAGGTGAGGCTGACTAGCCAGGTCAGAGGGAAGGGCAGTAATGAGGCATGAACTGTAGATCTCAGGAAAGGGGAGGCAAAGCCCACTGCAGGCACTGGAAGTACAGAACCAGATAAACTCCAGCAGTGAGAACCAGGAAGAAGAGTTAGGATGGAAGGGTTAGAGCTGGGTAGAGAAGCAGAAGGAAGTGGCTGAATGGACGTGCTTTTGAGCGTGGAAAAGGAGAAACCTGCGCGTGATGGCAGGTGCCAGTGAGATTTTGCTTGACAGAATATGAAGGACAAGCTGCAGGAAGCTCAAAGGAAGATGAAGGCAATGGAGAAGAGGCACAAAATAGAAAGAGAAAGGATGCTGCAAGAGATGCAGTACAGTCTGTCTGAAGAAAAGCAGGTGAGTGACAGGGCAGTAGGCACTGCAGTCATGTAGTAAATGGATTCTCCTCACCTCCATCCTGCAGAGCAGCAGGTGGATGGGGACAATGCCTCTGGCTGCCATGCTCTGTGGTCTCCAACACAGCTGATCAGACGGACCCTTGCTGAGACACTAAACCTCAGGTGCTGCCCTTGCCAGCAGGGCTAATGCTTTGGTCAGTGGCCAGCAATCCTCTGAATGTATTTGTTCTGGCCTCTTAGTGCACGCTTTGTTTCTGGATGGCTTTGCTCAGGTGAACATGATGATATACACAGATTGTGAACAATTGCCCCTGTCCATGGTAAATGCAATCCTCAGAATGGGATGAAATTTAAAGTTGTTCTTTCCCTTTCATGGTCTATAATGCAGTAACAAGCTGGAGTCTCTGGCTGCTTGGTGGGGTTTGACTGGAGGTGGAAGAGTTGACAGCTCAGCTTGCAGCTTAACACAAGTTGTTCCTAAGAGCTTGCCTTCCAAGTGTGCTCGCTAAGGCATCTCTAAGCCAGCCAGGCTTCTGGCACAAACTAATTTCTTTGTCCTAGATGGATGCAGGCTGTGCCATCGAAGTTGCCCCAGCAGCAGCATCCTCTAAAGAAGCCTCCTCTCCAGAGCCTGAGAACCTGAGCAGCAGCAGTTTGCCCAGCTCCAGCCAGGAGGCAGAGCAGCTGAGCCAGGAGAGAGCGGAGCAGTGCCTGGAGCTGCTGAGTACGTCCTGTGCATTTCTTGTGCGATCGAGCAGTGTGCTGTGTGTGTGCCTCAGCATGAGCTGGACCACATGTTCCTCCTCACTTTGGTGTCAGACAGACATTTTGGACTGCTACAGAATCTCTTGCTGTGCTTGAGGGCAGCCAGGGAATACTTGGGGTACTCCTCTTGCCTTTGAGGGCAGCTGGGAGTTGGCAGGCTTTGCCAGTGCTTCGCTGTGCAGCAAAGGCAGAAGCAGGGATTGTTGGCTGAGCAGCAGAAGGCTGCAACACAGCAAATGGCCCAGTGAATGTGTGCGTGCTAGTCGGGCCAAATTGATCATAATAGTTGGCCTCCTAGATTACCCATAAACACTTGACTTGTCACCAGTCATTGGAGACAATATACTTCAGAGGGATTCAGTGACTGTGGGGCTGGTTTCATACAGCTGTGTGTTAAATGACTGTTAGTACTTATACATATCATTCTACAGTTCATTTTGATAGCAATTCTACATTTTGGGTAGTTATACCTCATTAAAAAACATCAGGTGACAGCACAAGTAACAGAGGACACAGTCTTTTTAGTATGCCCCAAAAGTTATAACATTTTATACGTAGAACAATCCTTAGGAATCAGAGTGGAAGAGGTCTTTTCAAAGTGCACCAAAAGAAGAAAAACTGGTGACAGTTTTTACAGTCCCGTTTCTGTATGTTAGTTGAATGCTTAGGAAAGGCATGAAAGAAAGACGTCTATGTTGCACGGTCAGATAAATCTGCCCTGCAGGCAATTCTCAGGAGCAAGCCTGCAACCCCTGTGCTGCATGTTCCTCTGGTCCTGGGCACTTTGTCATGGCTAATGCCCAGCTGTTAAATACTCTTGGAATACTAAGAACCGGCCTCATCCCTGCACAAATCATACTCTAGGAAAGTACACTAAGGCCTTGTTGACTCTGCAGAGAAAACAGCAGAGTTGTTTCTTGGAACTGGTAATAGCTGCCCATGCAGTGCTGTCACGGCAGAAGTGGTCAGGTACAGAACAGAGCCCAGTTTACTCAGTGTCTGCCATCAAATCTTGGCTCAAAAGTTGGATTGATCTCTTCCTCTGTGTGTCTGAACTCAAAGACAATTATGTTCTGTCTTGAGTGGGGTCAACAACTCGTACCGAGGCTCCCTCTAGCTCTGGCTTATTCAAAGTGGTTGTCAGTGGCCATTTGTGGGCTTTGCCAAGCTTTATGTCATACCTGCCCTGCCACTGACAGCTGGTGTGACTGCAGAGGCTGGAGCCTTCCTTAGCTGCGAGATTTCAGCTGCCAGCCCATTGCTGCAGTTTCACCTGGACTTGTGACAGGGTCAGCATCTCATTTGGGCAGCTGTCTGTGTCATAGCAGTGCCTGACGTGCGGCGCTGTCCTTGTTACCCATCTCAGCTGTGCCCATTTGCGGCATGGGGCATGTGGGCGGTGTTCAAGGGGCCGAGTCCAGTGCTAGTGACTGCTGCACCTCAGGCTGAAGACAGGCAGTGTAGTTCTTCACTAATTGGGGAATGGGCAAAGTTGTCTTCAGAATTCAGCCTGCTCATAAATGAAGAGTGTTCTAATCCTTACAGCCATTGTTCTTGATTATAGCACGAGCTGCTGTTCTTTAAAAATATCAAGGCATTTTTTTAGACAATTAGCTGAGAACTAGAGAAGGTGTTCTTCTCTCCTGGAAACCACTTTGCAATATTCTTTTTGCACTGCAAAAAACAACTGGTGATAAAAATCTGCCCCAGATACCATGGGGCATTTATTCTTTGGAATTATAAAAACTTTGGTTTAATCTCACAAGACAGAGTTTTGTCTTGGTGCCTGTTCTTTTCTCATCTCTTTTTCCTCTGATGGTTTCTCCATAGGCTTAGTTTCTTTCCTCTCAGGATAACCCTTCAAAAGCGTGTGCACTATCTGACTCTGTGCAGGCTACATGTGCTACAGAGCTGCCTGTCTTGCTGGGGCTGTTGTTGTTTTCGTTGCTGTGGTTGTAAGTCAAATGACCATCAGTTGCTCAGAGCCCCAGAGACTGAAGCTGAGTTTCTGCTCTCCTGGAAGTCAGTATCTCTGTTCTGAAGTTTGCTTCTTGCATTTTGTTTCTTTCAGGCCATGTTGTCAGCATGGAAAATCTAGAAAAGAAATACACTGGATGGGAACCTATTGGCAGTGGGTGAGTGCAGCCATGCTTACTTCTACAGAACCATGGGCCAGGTATTTTGCTGGTGTAATATCAAGTGGGAAGTCAGTCAAGCTGCAGCATCTTCAGACTTTGGCTTTAGATTATCTCTGCCTTAGTAGTGATCCCTGGGCATCATCAAAGCTAGCTGGATGCTGACAATGTCCTGCCTGCCTCAAGGAGCAGGAGCAGGAAGCCCTCCTGTCTCTCAAGTGTTTGGCAGCAGTTTCCCTCTTTTCCTAGGAGACATGGTTTTGCATGATTCAAAGTACTGCGGTCACAGTAATGAAAGAACAAAAATCTGAGAACGTGTCTTCCCACCTGGGAGCTGTCAGATAACAGCTCTCAGGAGCATTTCTTTCCAATATCTGGTGGAAAACAATATTCAGTGGTCAGGACCATAAGAAAGGCTGCGTGGTGTTGTCTGAGTTTTGTAGATAGGATCAAGAGAGTAGTGAGAAGGCCCAACAGGATTGACTGTGTTTCAGTGCCTGGAAATGCATGACAAACGCATAGACGCAAAAAGAAACGGCAAAGAAAACTCCTGCCTCCATAATCTAGTGTGTACATTTGAGGCTTGTCGTAACCCTTTTTCTTCCTGTTGGATCCAGCTTATCTCTTGGACACACTGGATAGCAGAGGGCTGCTGGGCTCTGTGCTATTGGTTAAAGTGTAGATGGACCCTGGTGTTAGAGAGACACTGCAGGCAGCAGAGAGCTCCTGCCTGGGCTGCCTCTTGCTCCTCAACACTGAACAGCTTCTCTGTTCTTGCCATTGTTCTGTTTCTAGGAGTTTTGGAACTGTTTATAAGGCCTTTGATTCTGCCACGGGACAAGCTGTAAGTGCCAACAGCCCATGAAGATTTTGCAACTCTCGAGCACTTTTCATTTGTGATGTTATCTGTGGCCAAAGCTTTGAGCTGCCTGTGTTTGCTGCAAAGGCTGTCACTGCACTTTGGAAAGTTTTTGTCCTTCCTACCAACCTGAATGAATGCAAGGATTGTAGTGGTGTCTTTCAGAGAAGGACAGGATGCTTGGATTTACAGGATAAAGATGAGTAGACGACCTCCTGCCAACAGCCAGCATTCTGGCCCAATTCCTCTTAAGCTCAGGTTCAAATACAGATAACCTTTTCCATTATTTTCCATCACATGGTTCGGTTTGGAAACATGATGCGCAGTTTTGCATTTCAGTCATAGGGGACCTGGTACATGTGCGCACACACACACACACACACACAGAGATACAGAAACACGTACACAGATTGATGAGAAGAAGCTAATGAAGAGCCTTAAATAATACAGCCTTGTGTTAGTCCTGTGTCAGTGATATCCCATTACAGGGATGCTTTTTGTATTGAACAATGCAAATGGTAGTGTCTTGGAGAGTCCCAGTGCTCTTTGGGGCTACAAGTTCATAGTCCTGAATTCTTGCTTCTAGCTCTCAACAAACCCACCCCCATTTTCCTGATAATTCCTTTATCCACCTGCAGTGCTGTGCTCAGGAACCGCAATTGGAGGGAAGTCTTCAAGGAATCTGAAAGCCCTACACCCTGCTTATAACTAGGACTGTATCCATAGTGTACCTCAGAAAGGATTCTCCATTTTTACACGCACTAAAGAATTACAAGTCTAAACTGTGTGCAATAATGTTCTTCAGAGATGCAAAATCCAAAGTGAAAAAATTAGGATGTGCTAGGATTGTAACTTTATTTGTGTCACCTTGGAGTTCTTTTTAGATAGCAATTTGTCTGTAATGAGTGTGTGTATTTACTATGGCACACAATCAAGAATGGCAGCAGATTCTGAAATGCTGGTCAAAGCCCCCAGAAATAGTAATGTATTTTCATCAATTTTAATTTATTTTCACAACAGAGCAAAGAGCAAAACTGAGGAAAATTGCTTTTGCCTTAAAAAACATGGGGAAATGATAATAGTGGTGGTAAACAAAGCCATTTGAGAAGTCTATATGTGCAGAGAGGGTTGTTAGTGCTTTGTAGTTTATGTTTAGAGTCCCTTTTTACCTGAGTGACAAGGTGTCCTGACCTGCGTGTATCCGGAGATAGAGGCTCTAGTAATGTCTGTTCCTAATGGCTTTCAACACGGTTGTAGGTGGCTGTAAAGCAAATTGATCTCCAGCACCAGGGCTGTGAGGAAGTGCTGAAAGAAATCGTGTTCATGAGGGAAAAGAAGAGCCCCAGAACTCTTACCTACCTAGAAAGGCAAGTCGTTCTGGTCATTTTCTGGGAACGTTTGTTTCCATACTTGCAAGGCACAGTTTTAACAGCTCCATACTCAGCTGCTGCGATGTGTCTGCTTCCAAATTCGTCTTTGCCATCACAAAACTGCCTTTTCCCCTGCTTGCCACCTAAGCCATGTCCTTCTCTGTGGATATGCCTTCCTCATTTAGATGGCACAGATTGCAAGCACTGAATAGTCTAGGTGGAGTGTGTCTTCATTTTATTCCATCTTCATTTACCAGTGACCTGGAAACAAAACTCAGCTGTAGCCTTTTCTTCAGGACAGCAATTTAACTGTGCACATTCAACCCCACGCTGTTGTTTTTATCTTCCAGCTACCTTGCAAATGGTGATGTCTGGCTGGTGCTGGAGTACATGGATAGAGGCTCCTTAGCTGAGGTGGCCAGCAACAGAAGGATGGTTGTAGGACACATAGCAACTGTCTGTCGTGAGGTAAAGGATTCTGCTTGTACTTTGGATGGCCTGGACAGGCTCGGCCTTTGAAAGTGCTGCTCAGTGAGTGATTCCGTGTTCAGAGCATTCTTTCTGTGATGTTCTTAGGCTTCAGAGAAGAGCAAGCACCTGCACTGTACTGCCTGACAGTGTCCATGTCCTTACTATAGTCTCTTCTTTTCTCTTATCTACTGTTGTTGAACTCTCTGTCTCTTGTTCATTTTCATTTTCTGCCTGTAAGTGCAATGCAGAAAGGTACTGGATGTCCTAGTTTAAAACATGCAGCAATACCAAAGAGAGACTCATCTCTCACAGGTCTCAGCTTCAAAGGATAGCATGGCACCCACTGTGGTGCTTGCTGCTGAAAACTGGCAAATGAGCTAATTCGACCCATGTCCTCCAGTCTCGTGGCTGACAGTGATCCCCTTGGTACCTGAGGCAGGGAGTTATCCTCTTTTGGAAGGCTGTTTTCATCCTCAGAATGGAGAGAGATCATCCCCTGTAGCAGTGGCCATTCCAGGTGGCTGTGCAGGGGACAGTCTCCTGCAACGACTGATATTTTCTCTTTAGAAAAGAGAAAGATCCTGCTCTCCTAGGGCTGCAGTAGCAAGCTCTTCCTCTTGACAGCATTTACTGTTCCTGTGAGATCTTGGAATCTTCAGAAGCACTTTCCTTTAAAGCATGTGATGAAATCAGATCAGACTAACTTTTGTCCTCCTTTTTCTTTTTTCTCTCTCAGTGCCTTCAAGGCCTGGCTTTCCTTCATGCCCACCAGGTGATCCACAGAGATATCAAAAGCAACAACATCCTTCTGGGCCGGGATGGCTCCGTCAAGTTGGGTGGGTGTTCTTGCTCAGGCTCCGCACTCCGGGAAGGTGATGTGGGCCTGCTGTGGAGTGGCTGCCAGGAGCCCGGCAGTGCTGCTGCTGAGAGTGCACAGGGCAATGCTGCAAGCTCAGGGAGCAGCTGCAAGGTGCTGATAGGTTTAGAGAGGAAACAAGTTCCAAGAGTAGCTTTGCTTTGTGTGTGCTCCTTCCAGAAGGAGGGAGTTACAGAATCATGGGGGGGTTTTTAAGTGGACAACTGCCCATGTCCTTGGCTGCAGCCCTGAGGAAAGGGAGCACAGGTGCTTCTGCAGCTTCATTCAGCACTGCATTCTGAGACTTAGAGTGAAGAACTCTTTTCCTTCCTTTCCTTTTTGAAGCACTGTTTTTCTCCTCAGCTGATTTTGGCCTCTGTGCTGTGCTCAACCCTGAGCGGAGTAAACGGAGGTCGATGGTTGGGACCACAATCTGGATGGCACCCGAGGTGATGAGAGGAGAGCCATACGGCCCCAAAGTGGACATCTGGTCTCTTGGCATAGTGGGAATAGAAATGGCCAAAGGAAGGCCTCCTTATATTTGGAAGACCACGGAAAGGGTAAGGTGCAAATACGCTCAGATACCAGTGTCCTTGTGGTCCATCAGGAAAAGAGAAAATCCTATTGCCACAGCTTGAGCTGGTTGCACCAAGACATAACTGTGAAAATTCCACTGGGGCCCACATCAACTTGCAAGGCAAGATCTGTTGAAGGTTGGAATTGCTGGGGGTATATCGAGGTCTTTTTTCTTCTGTGGGGGGAAGGCTTATCTATTAATATCTGTTAGGCAAGAAATTGCCACTGCAGACTTTATCTTAAACTATGGGGTCTAGGTGAGCACTCCAGGACATGGAAGGATCACAAAGAATCTTGTGTTTCCTTTTCCTTCAGGCTATGTATCTGATAGCCAATCGAGGGGCACCAGATCTGCACAAGCTCAGGCTCCCCTCTGGCTTGTGTCAATTTCTGGGCTGCTGCCTGCAGATGGACGTGGACAGGCGAGGCTCTGCCCAGGAACTTCTGCAGGTACAGTGCAAAGTGGCTGCAGGCCAAACAGCTGTTACCACTCAGGCTTTGCTCCTTGCCAAACTCCAGGGCATCAGACAGGCCCCCCATAGTAATCTCTGCTCGGGATGCTTTTCAAATGAAAACCAAGTAGGATCCAAGACAGGTTGAGGTCAGAAAGGTGCAGGGTAGGTCATTTAGTCCAAATCCCCTGCCACTGGCAAGGAAATCTTCAAGTAGATCAGGTGGCTCAGAGCCAAATCCAAAAGGTCCTTGAATGTTGCCACGTGTGGGGCACCTCCAGCTCTCTGGGTAAGCTGTGGCAGTGTTTCAGCTCTCTCCTAATGAAGAGTTTCTTCCTTAGAGCCAATGTGACTTGACTCTCTTTTAGCTTAGGACAGTTTCCCTTTGTCCCTGGCAATTGGCCCTGCCAATAGATGTGTTCTCATCTGAAGTGGGCCTGCAGTGGGGCTTGGCAGTCACCCATCTTGGCTCTCCTGCCCCGCTCTTAGAGGTTTCTGGAAACCAAACAGGGACAAACAGCAGAGCAGGATTGATGCCAGCCCCTGTGCTACCTGGCCCACTCAAGTAGATGAGAACCGCTGCAGGTTTGCTGCCAGGTTTTGTTGCAGACAGGGAGCTGGTGACTGGGCCACTTCCTTGGCTGCCCCTGCTGTGGAGGAAGATGCCAGCAGCACAGGAGAGGAGGGCATGCCAAGGCAGACACTGCTCTTTCTGCAAGCCAGAGCTGAGTCCATCTGCCCTCTGCTGCTTGTGTCAGTGTGTTTCTGGGCGCTAGAGGAATCCAGCTTGATCCTGTTTGAAGCTCAGTTTGTAACATCATGCTTCCTTTTTCCTTTCTCTCTTGTAAATTGGTTTCTTTTGTTTCTTTATCCCTTTGGGCAGCATCCCTTTCTCAAATTAGCGGAGCCTCTCTCCAGCCTCTTTTGACAGCGTGATTTCTGACATCCCTGCAGCAAAGTAATGCAAGAAGCAGAGGACATGACCAGGAGCACTTCAGCATTACTTTCTCCAATGTCAGTTGGCAACCACACTCAAAATAAAAGTCCTAGAAATCCCCAAGCCTGTTGAAAGATTCCCTTCGTTGTCACCCAGGGAATACTGTTTTATGTTCACTTCTAAATTGGCCATTCTTTCTTAAAGGTGGAAAATCCCTCTTGTGGGTATTGTGTTGTGGCTTAAAATTGGGAAGGGTCTCCTTCCTGTCTTAAAAACTCCAACCTACACTGCCTTTGGAATACCTTCCACTGGCCATGTTTTGCCCAGCTGTGAAGTTCCGTATGAGGAGGAAATTGTAATTGCATTTCCAGGCAAAAACCAGTGAAGAGCAGGGCGGCAAAAACGTTCTGTGGAGATACAGGCTTTCAGCTGTGCACTTGGAGGGTTTTGGCTCCTGCTTGGTGCAGCTGGCACATCTTCTCTCTGGCTGCTGCTGCTTCCCAGGTGGCCAGGACTAGTAGGTACAAGGCTCTGCAAGTGGAACTGAAGAATCTGGGCACGTCTGCTGTCCCTAGAGGAGAGTGGAGAGGAAACCGCCTGGGAGGTACCTGGCCAACGAGGCAAGGCACCTGCTGCACCTGCTCTTTGTCAACAGAGAACATCTGGAGGGTGACGTCTGAGGACCTTCCGGGGCTCAGCAGTCATGGAAAGTCTCCACGCTTGACTGGGTTTTTGCCTCGTTCTGTGCCTTCTCTCGTCCCTGTGCTTGGTGGCTGCTCCCCAAGGCTCTGTAGCTGTGTGGCACAGCTCAAGTCCATTATGACAGCTTAATTTGTCTACCCTTAGAGGTGGCTGCTCACCACAGCCTTTTCAATTGGAAAGCTCTGTCTGGAGGATGAGTTCCCCCCTTTGGTTGGTCTCGGAATCCAGAGCCTGTCATCTGCTGTCCCAGGTGGCATTGAGGGCTGCCCAGTGCCTCAGGCTGGTGTGACCCTACTGCAAAGATCAGGAGGCAGTGGCAGGTGGTTGTTTCCAAAGTCACGTCCTTCAGGGGTGGTGTGCTCAGTGTGTGTGTGTGTGTGTCCTTTGTCCAGCCCAGCCCAGACCCAGGGACCAGATGCAGGCACTGCTGCTGCTGCTGCTGCTGCTGAAGTCAGCGAGGATTTGGTGGGCAGCTTCCATCCCAGCAGAACCAGTCACTTAGGAAGCCGGGTGCTGATGGTGTCCTGCACATCTCTGGGCTGCATGTGTGTGAGGGAGCTGTTCCTTGTTGTTACTCCGTACCTGGGAAAGCTGGGCCGAGCAGGCGTGTGGCAGCACAACAAACAGGAAATGTGGTGCACGAGTCTCTTCCATCTGTGTCTGCTGAGAGTTCTGATCTTTAAGATGAAGTGGCACAAAGTGATGTGCTGTAGATCCCCTCTCTGTATGTCTATTTTAGGTAATGCTGCTAAATCAGCCTGCAGCACAGCAGCAGGAGAAAAAGACTCTCGGCTGTGCAGGTGTGATAAGTTGCCATTCATCTGAGCAGTGTCTACTTACAAAGGAGGCAAAAACTTTTTACAAAGTCAGACTACAGGGAATGATGGTTCCACATATTAGAGCAGTTGGGGTTTCGCTGTTTTCCTAAGCCCACCTTCCTTGAGCCTCTCCACCTGGTCTCTTCCTCATAGCTCCCATTTCTGATGGGGCTTGTCTGTTTTGAATTAATGGTTTCCTAGCACCACCATCTACTAACTTCTAAGTTCCACATTCTGTTTAAAGTCTTTTTTCTTGCTTTCTTTACATCCTTTACAGCCAGTTCCCCACAGCTCACAGATATGTCCAGAGAAGAAAAGTGCAAAATTGTTATGTGCTACAATATGAAAGAATATATGGAGAATATTTATAATGATACCTAATTGTCCTTCAGGTA
This sequence comes from Catharus ustulatus, assembly GCF_009819885.2. Taxonomy (NCBI): domain Eukaryota; kingdom Metazoa; phylum Chordata; class Aves; order Passeriformes; family Turdidae; genus Catharus; species Catharus ustulatus. The sequence goes on along the minus strand of NC_046262.2, from coordinate 61,084,120 downwards.
GATTTACTGTGGGACTGAGGCACTTAAAACTCAGACAGTATTATTACACTTCTGTGACATAATGGGCCAGGTAAAAATTTGACACAGAAGGAGAGTTTCATATCAAGTAGCAGAATAGTCATGTCTGCTTGTTAGAAATGTATGAGAGTTTGAGACAAGATCCTCTTTGTACCCGTGAAAAGTTCTGTACAGAAAATGTAGGAATTGCAGGAGATGTTGTCAGTCAGCTTTGCCTGGAATTCTAGAAAACACCCTGAGAGGTGCATTTTTATTCATCTCAGTGACTGGTAAGAATGTAGTTCAACTGCAATTGCAACACCCATGCTTGAAAAACCACTCGCCAAGTAGTCTCTCTTGAAAAATGTGGTGGGATTTGTTTCTCCTTTTCTCTTTTTTTTTGCTTTTCCTTTGAGCTGTCCTTTGCTCCAGTGCTCCAGTGAATAGGTGTGCTCTTTGTAAATGTGAATGAAGAGATCACACCCTGGGTTCTAATGTAGAGTCGCTTTATTTCAGTTAGAGCTGGGTGTCACCAGACCCTGACCAAAGAAACCCCTGGGCCTTTATACCCATACAGTCTGCGCACCTGACCTCCACGCACTCGGCACGTGCCCTGCATGAGCCTCTTAGTCCTACGGTGATTTATGGTCTGGGGCCTTCTAACACCTCCCTGGATTCTCCATCTTCATGTGCCATTAACTGCTCGCATCTTCCAGCTTGGGGCAGTCTTGGGACTCTCCAGGGTCTCAGCCCTTTCCTGAAGATAGCCAGACTTTGTTTTCTACCCTGCTTAGGTATTATGATATCAGAGTTCATTTAAAGTTCACGTACAGTAAGGTTTGAGCAAGGCCCTCTCATGCTAAGGTGAAAGCAAGTTACAATTCAACTTAAACCTAGACAGATAATTTCTAATATTCTAGAAGTAAACTTATTTTAATCCCCAACAATAAACTCCTAGTTTACATCTAGCACCTGGTTTACAGTGCAAGTTCTGCCTATCTCAAGGCCACACAAATCATCTCAGCAACTTTGTTTGTTGGCTTCTTCCCTTTTCATAGGGCTCCTGGTGCTTCTGTTGGAGTTAGTCTGGTGTATGTCATTAATGTCACTCTAGATTCTGCTGGGATATCCCCACCTTGTAACCAATCACATACCCATCCCCAAAGAAAGAATCCAAAGGAGAAAATCTCACACTCTCTCCAGGATCTTTCTCCAAGTCTTAGGGGATGACCTGTTGCACCCAAGTGGGAAGTCACTGTGGTCTCATGGACAGTTATGAGCTGGTAAGTCAAGGGCAAGAAGGGAACGTATGTGCAAAACATGAAGTTGGCTAGTATGTGAAATTTGGATAGTGTAAATCCACCAAATCCCTTGTACTTGGCTAGACACCAGAAGCTGGAGCCAATCCTGCCTCTATTTGTCTTATCTAAGGATTAGGGACCTTTCTGGCAGGTCACATATCACTGTCTGGAAGCATTTCAGTAAGATATTTTTAAGAGGGCATTCCACACTGCAGACAGAAGGAGAAGGTAAAATAAAGAAACATAAGTAAGCCCTGCTTGTATATAACAGGTAGTAATTTATAAGTATGCAGTGAAATTTTTCGATGAAATACAAATGAAATAAATCTCACGTATATCCGGGTGAGTTGGAGAAATGTGGTTTACAATACCTAGTAGGCTCCTCAACACTACGCTTCATGAATATTGCTGTATGGCTGCCTCTGATAGCATTAGACACTTCAAAATATATGTATATTTTGCATGTGGGCAAAAACTGACAGTCACACTAGGCAATGAAAGAGCAATAGCCTGCCTTATATCTTACGAGTGTCAACAGAACTTTTGACTAGCTTATTTCTACTAACTGACCTTTGCATTCAAACAGGAATCTGTCTTAATTATCCTTGTTGAGCACACCAGCTCACAACTGCCCTTGTTGCACTGCAACTGCCCAGCAATTTTGTTTCAAACACAATGCAATATACATGGAATACTGCAATAAGTTACCACTTGGTTATGAACAAAACAAAACCTCTAAGATGGCAATACCTAATGCATTACAATATGTATGTAGACATTACATCTACATGACTGGGAACCAAAGAAAACCGTGCCTATGAAAGAACAGATTTCATTACTCCAGTCTCTACCTGCTTTGGACAGTATATACACTTCTGCAGCCTGTGAAGGCACAGGTCACTGTGTGGTATACACACACAGAACTGTGGCAAAACAGTATTGCTGTATTATATATAGTTAGAGTTACACCCAGTTCTACACAGCACATCACATTTTGGGCTCCAGCTGATTGAATTTTGGTTTTCTGTAATCCATCACTGATGAATGAAGATTTGTCCCATCTCAAGCAGCTTCTTCAGCGGAGCAATCAATGCCTGCATAAGTAAATTTCTCATATAGGGTAGTATTCACATAGGTCTGAAAAGGAAAGAAACAGAGAAGGTGTGATGCAAGGCGCATTACCTCAAGAACCCTAAATAATGTTGAAATTAATAGCCCAATTCTATCATTATATATGAATATCTATGTATACATTTATATAAAACACAGTTTTACCTTCCTGTCTTCTAACATCCTGTTCAGTGACACCAGTATCTGAGCAAATGATGGTCTTTCATACGGTTTCTCTTTCCAGCACTGTCTCATTAGGTCATACCTTTAAAAATCCAACACCAGCATTTGATAGTTTAGGCACATAGGTACAAGTTACAAATTTTTGATAATTTCAAGATTGTGCACATTCCACTTTTCAAAGGGAAATGGATTTCTAAATTTTCCATAGTTGGTTACTGAAAAGAACTTCTTTTACTCTGCAATAATCAAAAAGCTCTCTTTGAGCTAGAACCCTGGCATGTTGTGTAAAGAACAGGATAACTGGCTGAAACAGAACTCCTGGGAAAGTATTCATGGCAAATAAACAGTGTATGCTGTGTACAAAAGCACTTGTGCCCTTTTTCACTTTTTTAATGTTGTTTTTATCAATTCCAGTAAATAAAATTAGTTTCCTAGTTTCTTGTAGAAATCATCTATTTTCTAAAGCTGAGGTTGTGTTCCTCTGTATCTTTTTGGGTTTGTTTCTGAGGCAGTACTCACACTTCATCGTCACAGTTGAGAGGCTTTTCCAGTCGGTACCCTTGCGGGAGTTTCTCATATAGTTCTGCACATGTCATTCCACAATATGGTGTTCCACCTAAAGTTTAACCATTGTCATGAACAGAAGCAGGTTTAATAAAAGAAAATTTAATTTCATGGTAGAATTGGAAAGGTATGACTGACACAGTGACAGTGAAAGTAATCCAAAATTAGGGGATATTTTGCAGTTAGATATTCTTTGTTAATGCTTCCTTACAGCTTGATGCACAATATGGAGGAGAATAATAAAGCTAAGTGCCAATTTTCTCATGGGTCTGGCTGGCCTAATGTTCTCTAGAAGTCTGAGGGCTGGCATCTGATAGTCTTCAAAGTGTTTTTTCAATAACATTGATGTCACTGGGCAAGTCATTCCTTCATTAGCATCATCATCAGAAGATCTGGTGTGGACTCACGGAGCTCTTACTCTCAGCTGGTTTTGCCCCTTTCTGCAGCTATTTGGTTGCTTACACTCTTGATTTTCCACACTGCATCCATATCTAGTGCAAACCCATTCAGTAAGGAAAGCCAGGAACAAATCAGAAGTCCAGACTTTGGTTGACAACGTGCACCTCAGTCAGCAGCATCTCCTGGCCAGCAGACCATGGGCACACCTCCAGAGCAAATCACAAGAGAGGTGTGACACAATGATTTTGAGTGGTGCAAGGCTGTATCACAGTCATGATGGGCAGAGGTGTCTCCAGAAATGAACTCTACATTTCATTTGAAGGTTAATGTTCAAAATCGTTCTTCATGAATATTTGGAGTAGGAGGCGATTAGTCCCCCCCACTGCAATATCATTAAAATAGAAGTCTTGATTTAAAATGCAGGAAAGCTGAGAAAAAGCCACCCACCAACCTCAGAACATGCTGTATTAAGCCTATATATCATATGATATCCTGGAACTTCTGTTTAGGCATGGCCTGGGTTTTATAGTGTCATGAAAACATGGTCATTATGGTTCTTTCTCATGTAATGTGGTACCTGAATTGAAAATCTGACAATTGCATTTCCAAGCCTACTGAACCTAAATAAAACGTGGTGGGAAAACCAGAAAGGAAATGAAAACTATTATGAAGCAATATTTTTTTAAAAGACTAAGTGACTAGAGCTGCCTTGGTGCAGAATGTTTATCTGTGCAGTACAAAATTCAGATACTTACCTAGACTAACAATTTCCCATAAGAGGACACCATACGACCATCTGCAACAGAGGGATATTATGGAGTTCAACAAGAATGCAACAAGAATTAATATTTTAAATGGTAGGTAGTTTTGCTAGTATTCAGGGAATACAGGGAAGTGTGATGTTTTTCTGTATCTTTTATTAACTTCTGTATAATGAGGGGGCTTGTAGAATCAGAAAGCAGGAAAAATAGCAAAATTAATTCACTCTGAGTCAACCAAAGACCTTTCTCAGGTTATGAGCTTCCAGCAAATACTGTCATTACAGGATTGCATTTCAAAATACAATGTCTAGGTTCCTAAATAAAATACAAATTTCCTCTGGGTTTCCCATATATTGATCAGGTCTCCAACTTGGAATGAGAAGTACACCTAAAGTAGTGGGGCACTTCCAAGAATGTTTGGAACACAGAACTTGATCCAACCCTGATGAAGAAAGAAATAGAACTTTTTTCTTGTGGGTTTTATTTTTTGCTTCCATTGCTCACTTATGCTACATGACTATTGAGGATTCTGAGTTAAGAGTGGATATCTTGTGTCTCAAACTTTCCTTGATATGGAAATATCTTTCTTTGTTTTAAAAATGCCACTTGAACACATACTTACACATCACTATTTGTGGTGTAAACACTGTAATTCAAGGATTCAATTGCCATCCATCGCACTGGAAGTCGTCCCTAGAAATGATTTCATGACAGTTTAATTCTCAGTTATTGGTGTTGCAATATTGCCATGTGTATGCCAACAATCATTCTGCGTTAGCTTTAGGAAAACTGGCTTTATGCAAGTAAACTTTATCAAGTAAATCAACTTACTAAACTCATGCAGTTTTACAGAAGAAATTCTTTATTGTGAGAATGGTGAGACTCTGCAACAGGTTGCCCAGAGGAGCTGTGAGTGTGGGAGGGTTCAAGGCCAAGCTGGACAGGGCTCTGAGCAACCTGGTCTAGTGAAAAGGTGGGGTTGGAACTAGATGGTCTTGAAGGCACCTTTCCAAACAAATCCTTCCCTGATCCTATGATGATAGGATTTGCTTCCCAAAGGAACAGTTCACACAAAAGCTAATAAGAAAATGATGCAATCAGCATCAAGGTGAAATGTAAGTAATACCTGAGATGATGCCTCTGACCATCGTGTTGCCTTGACAGTACAGGGCTGTTTCTAGTCTATAGCTCCATGATGCTTTTTACATAACTTCCTCTTTCAGATATTCCAAAGCATTAGCTCTGGACACATCTTGATGTGTGTCTGCTTACCTTCTTGCTAACTTTGGCCTTGTTCAATAGAATTAGACCAACTTGACTCATCTATTCTACTCTATATTCCATATACATAGAAATAATATAAAATACATTTTTTCTTACAGACATGGTATAGGATTTATTTACAAGTAGATGGATTTATGTATGTATTAATAAACATGGATATTTCTCATGGTAAAAAATAACATTTAAATAATCAGTTCTGTAATGCCCCTAAGTTTGCATTTTTTGTTCATATGAAAACACAGATTAAGAACTAGGAAAGCAAAATTAAGAAAACCATCTATGTCACTTTTTTTTGATCCTTACCATGGTCTTCTTAACGTAAACTTCTTGACCTCTTGATAATGCAACGTCAGTTACTTTGGCAACATAATTTTCTCCAACCAAGATATTTCTTGCTGCCAAATCTCGATGAATAAACTAAAATGATGATGATGATGATGATAATGACGACAATGACGATGATGGAAATAATAATGTAATAAAATAAGGAAATAAGTATAATTGAGTTTGACATGTATTACTTGACTGCTATATTGAAAATTGCAAACATTCGGAGTAAGAATATAAAACAAAGAAATTGGCTTGATATGTCACCATCAAGAACATTTTCAGCTTTATCTGGAAATGAAAGCAGTTAACTACCATGTTGTTTAAGTTTTAGTGCCCCTTCCACCATTCCCCATGACATAGCATTTGGTGGGTTTAAAAGGACACAGCCAAATCAATCTCATTCAGTGGTGCTATAGAAGCTAGAATTAAAAAATAATTTCACTAAGGGCATATTCCCTGGTAAGTATTTGCCATGCTTGCAGTGGGTAGAGAGTTGAAGACTGACCTGTTTCTGACTCAAGTAGTCCATCCCTCTGGCAACATCTGCTGCAAAATGCAGAAGTTGCTGAGAGGAAAGTGTCGATGCAGTACTGTTGGCAATAGCAAATGCCGGGTCTGTCTCTAGAACTCTGCTTTTCCGAAGGAAGTCCAGTAAATTCCCATGGGGGGCATATTCAATGGCAAGGTAAAGATATCCTAACAAAACATCAGATAGTGAGCATATCACAAAGGAAGATAGAGTCAGTAATAGTCTTTGGAAATTTACACTACCTTGAGGGAAAAAATGAAATAAATATAAAACAAACTGTAGGGAAAAGTCCAACAGGCTAATTTCTAGGAGTAGAGAAGAATTTAAAGCTAGAGTTGAACACCATTGCTGGAGTATTGATGTGGTCTTGTGGATCCAAGCACCAGTTTATCTGACCTTTTAACAAAGGTTGGACACAGACCTGCTAGTGTTTCTCTGCACTGTGTGGGCTATATTGTGAGAGGGGTTTTTAAAATTAATATTTAAATGCTTTCAGTAGTATCTTACCCCTATGTTCACATGCTCCCAAAAGATTGATGATGTTGGGATGATGTCCAAGTTTACAAAGAACTTCCAGTTCTCCAGCAAAATCTCTGTGATCATCTTTTGAGGCATACTCTGAAAATCAAAAAGCAAGCATTTATGGTGGTCTTTGAAATGAATGTATAAGATTTTTTTTTAAATGATGAGGATTCTGAGTTTCTTGGGCCACTGCTGTTTCAAGCCCAGTAGAAAGAGAAGAACTGTAAGGTACTGGTAGGATTTTTCAATCAGAGGAAAAAATTACGAGAAACTAGTGTTTGTAGAAGCTATCTAAAGAGAAAGGAAGCATCTTAACACACCCTGTCAGTCTCCTTCATACTTGAGAGTGTAAAATGTTGCACCAGATCTTATGAAAAGTAGCTACTTAAAAATCCTTCCACATGTGCACTCTTGATTATTTCTGCACATTTGCAGACCTTGGCAATTTTAAAATTAACCATCACACTTAAAGGCAATTTCAAAATTAACCATCACACTTAAAAGTGTTTTTCAATTTGCCTAGATAATGACCTAGGGAATTACAGAAAAAAATGCACATTCTTGCAGTATTGTAGGTATTGAAACTCTCTCTGGAATGTAGCTGTCATGCCCAATGAATAAAAAGAAAATTAATGATCATCCCCATGGTGTCTCTGAAGAGCTGAAGTGAACAAGATGAACAAATGCTGTGCCCCAAGACAAGCTCTCTGCTCCAATCTATCCAATGCATCTCACCTTGCAGGTGAACTCGTGTGAAGCTCATCCTGATTATGAATTGAAAAATACACCACAGTTATTCATATCAACCACTGAGGAGAAATCGAAACCAACTTCACCTAGCAGAAATACGGTCCTTGACAAGTCTTGGCATAGTGACACCTGATACAATTTAATTAACAATTTTGAATATTTATTTTAGCTTGAGAAGAGGGATACTAAGCATTTTATATGACACAGAAATATTTGGAATACACAATCAAGAAAACTCTTTAATCACAGAATCTCTGGCCTTTACTACCTTTCATCCTTTTTATTGCAGCATCCATGCGTAAGCCATCTTTCTTAATGCGTGCTTTCAGGACTTGCCCAAAGTTACCTTCCCCAATCACATCTTGAAATTTTATGTCATTCCATTCAAGAACTGGATAAATAGTAGGATCTGGACTGTTTTTGGCTTTCCTGCTCAGAGTCAGAGTGCCTGAGTTGAACTGCAGAGCTGGCTCTTCCCTCTGTAACAGAGTTAAGCAAATTATATTAACAGTGATTTCTATTTAACTAAGGAATGCTGTGCTTACATTTCCCAAATACCCTTGCTCACTCCCCTACACACACACACACACGCACACACACAGAGAGAGAGAGCTGAATCCATCTCTTACATACAAGTGTGAGTACGTTAGACAGTTACACCTACTTGAAGTGCAACAAGCAGCTCTGCCTGGATCCACAGAATTATTCAGGCTTTTAAGTTGTGTCTAAGTACCTTTTGGACCTGGGCCTCCTGAACAGTGTTATAATCATTCTGAAGATGAAGGACATGGGCAAAAATAATATGATAAAACTGATGTCAATACCACTTCTAAGTCTCAGCTTTGAGCTCTATCTCCTATTAGGCTTAATAAAATATTGGGTTGATCAGGCTCAGTAGGAAATGGGAGGCACGAAGAAGCAAGGAAATAAAAAGCGAGAGGAAATTGTCTTCTTCCACACTTAAGGAGATGTTCTCCTCTTCAGTTACACATTGTCATGAGATAGTGTTAGGACTAGGAGACAAAGCTATTCTGTGTGGCCTGCAGACTGATCAGATCATTGGCTGAGCCCTACCAATGTTTATGAAGCCATCTTTTTAGATACATATGAAGGAGCTCTTTGGGCCAGTTTCATTCTGCTCCACAGGTTCCACTGTGAAGGCAGAGAAAAGCACCAGACAGCAGAGTCGTTAAGAGACTGCAGCAGGAAACAAATACATCCATGTGTATAGAGAGATATCTCCATGTGGTGGTAAAACCTTCAGCAATTTTCCCACAGCCAAAACGATGCTCTTGCCATTGATAGATGCTTGTTGTACTGTCCCCAGGTTGAAAATGGATGAGCATGTATCAGCAGCTGCTGATGCTAAATGCAACATTAAATATTTGGTAGTTTGCAAAATCAGGCAGGACTTCATAGAGGCACAACAGGCGCCACTATTCTGTCTGGCGTGATACAAGTGCGACAAGGCAAAAGAGGGAGTACAGCAAATGGTCTGCAAACCTTTTTTCAAGTCAAGTTTTCTACCTCCTAGTCTGTAACTGCAATGGCTTAAGCTTTGGGGTGACTCGTAGAGAAGCTTTACAACAGTACTAATTGCACAGTAAAGAGAAGACAGGATTTGGGAAAGGCAGGAAAAAGAAATTGGAAGAAAAACAGGAAAAGATGAGCTAAAGTTAATAAACAAAGTGACACAGGGAAGCTGGAAAACTACCACCACATTTTGGAAAGCCTGAGCCATTCGACGTTGGAAGTTGGCTCGCTTTAACTGCAGCATGATGAGAAAGGCCAGGAGAATTGTCACACAGGTCATCCCTGCTGAGCCAAGGATAGCAATAGGCAGCATTTTGCCTCCTTTTGATTCATATGGAGCTGTTGAGGAAGGACATGAGAACGGATCATCATTTTCAGCTTATTTTGAATTTAGCAATACTTTAGGAATGTGTAAGTGAATAGTCCTGTCTTGTAACTCTTTAAATACCTAAGGATACATCCCTTTGTTTTCAAACAATGACATAAACGTTGCATGCTCTGAATTTCAGATGTCTGAGCACCTGTATATTCTGTTTAATTCAGTCAGAGCAGAGATGAGGCCATTCAGTGATCTAATGGTCTTGCTATATGCAGCTCCTTTAATTTTTGAGTCACTGGGCCCTTTTTAGTGGATGTACACAAACAGTGCATGTTGTCGTTTCATCAATAGCATGAAGTGAACTAAGAATTAAATTTGGGTGGTGTTGTGTTTTGTGTCCAAAGTAAGAGCAAAAGAAAACTCAGATAAAAAAATTAGTATCATGACAGAGTCATAGCTAACTAGTTTATAAAACGCAGGCTGGTTTGTGCAAAACCAGTGTGGTGGATTAACTAACCTTTAGTTTCTGGTAGAGTCTTCAGTTCAAACGATGTGTTTGGGTTGCTCAAGCCAATGTTGTTCTGAGCATTAATCTGAACCTGGTACACAGTATCTGGCTCGAGGCCCTTGAGGTGATATTGAGTAATGCTGGTGTTCTTGATGATAATGTCAATGTGGTTGTGTTCAGCCTTGCCATAAATTTTGGAGCTGCTGATGATGGAGGAGATGGAATGACCCTCAGCAGCTGTCCAAGAGATGACTGAGGATGTGTCTGTGGTGTTAGAAAACCTGATGTTTTTTGGTGCGGGAGGGATTCCTGAGAACAAACACAAACACACAAGGCATTGGCATGTTCATCCACCTCTTCCTCCTTTCCACAGAGAACAAAACATTTTCCTCGGTGCTTTTGCTGCGCTAAACAGAATTTGTTGATGAGCTATGGGAACTGAATGCAATAATTTTCTGATCTTGATGTGCTGTCATCCTTGTAGCAGTATTCCATACTTCCAGCAGAGGTTGGAGTGGCATTCAATATACTGTCTTGGATGAAGATACACATGCTCTGAGACATATGCAAGCACACCATTTTTGCTTTCAGATTAATGCAAAAGGGATCAATTTCCTTCTATACTGAATCATCACTCCCTTATAATTCCCAAGTCCCATGCTTTAGCTGCTTTAGAGAGTGGTTACCTGTCAGGCTGTTAGAAAGAAAAGACTTTGATAGCAACACTTCCAAACTTCTCATCAGAAAACCACCAGAAAGGGCTGAGTGATACACTTGTGAACACAGCCATGAATACTAAGCTAATTAACTTTCCATGGAAAACAGTACCCCTATGTGTTTTTCAGCGCAGTTTTGTGTCAGAGCTTAGGAAAGTGGAGTGTCCCGTGATAGCCAGTGATACTTCATGATACTGATAGTAATACTTCATTGATACTGATAATACGTGTAGGATTTCAGTGAGGTCCACCTTACATGACCTCAACGGAGGAAGAAGCCCACCTTTCCAGTGTGTGGTACGGGCAGTGTCACCCATCAGCCATTCAGATGGACAACTGTTCGGATGGTACTTCATTCAGATAGGGCCTTTGTTGAGGTGTTGTGAAAGCACACTGCTCACACTCAGGGAATTCAAGGGAGGTCTTCAGTGTAGCACACTTAACTACACTTTGCTCACAGGGGTTTTACATTGCATTTTATCTTCTCTTCTTTAAATGCTGACTATTGCTGTATTGTCATAGCTGAATGAGTAACAAAAGAGCTTGGAGTAGTGAACTCTGATGGCTCATCATTCTGAGGAAGAAAGAATGCTACTTGTGTCAGAAACGCAAGTCACACTGAAATGAAGATGTGGATTCTCAAGCTTGTTTTTGTCCATTTATAAAAATCCCACATTAATAGTTCCTGTCAATTTCCAGCAGAAGAATTTCTTTGGATGCTGAGCTTTCCAAATAATAGCAATAACAACCACAAGCGATCATCAGGAACTAAGTTTTACCAACGTAAAGGATTACATTTAATGTAGTCATCAAGTGACAATTAGTCTGATCATTGGGGGTAACATGAAGAATTAAACAGAAGGGTGTGAATCAGCACTTACTGTCGCTGAAAGTCCATGCATACAGATAGTTGCTCCATTCTCCTTGGGACCTGGTGTTCACCCGTACCCTGCACATGTATTGCTGTCTAGGCTCAAGATCTTTAATGATCAAGGTGGACATATTTCCTGGCACTTGAGTAATAACACTGCTCTCGTCACCGTTGTCATTCACGCTCTTCCTTTCCACTTCAACACGAATATCATCCTCTGTCCTCAGTGTTAAAGGATGCCATGACAAATTCAGTGATGTCATACTTTTTGGAAAGAGAGTGATACCTTCTGGTGGAGGAAGACCTTGGAAAAGCCACAGTGAAACAGGGAACAACATTTCATGTGTGGTATCTAAGCTAAAATAGGGGTACCAGTTATTCCCAACCACTTGCCCCAGTTTGGGGTGACATAGGGTAATTCTCTCATAATTACCATCCCACATAATTTGGCAGAAGTTACATCTAAGAGGTGTTGATAGTGACACAGTATCTTATCAACAGATGCTGTGCCAATAAAATAGTATCTTCAATGAACTGGTGTTGCAGATGCACTTCTAGATGTGAGAAGCCAACAGCAGTTGTCTTGCTAGATAGGTCCTGGTGCAATCCTCATTTATTTTGTATGCCTGTATTCAGTTTGGGATTTTTCCCTAAAGGGACTAAAAAATTTCCTGCTTGTTAAAATATCTTCATTTTTTAAGTAAATAGATCTAATACTAAGAGGAAGGACAGCAAAAAAGTGATTTTTTTCTCCAACTCTGCTGCATAACCAGCCAAAATATAAAAATTTTCCTTTCCCAGATCCCTCATCTCTAAATCAGGGAAAACAATAGCTTTGCTTATTTCTGATTTTCCTCACTTCTGTTTTTTGATTTGCTTTTTTTCTTTCCCTTGCCTTTTTTTTTAATATCCCTTGACCTGAGATTCTTTTGAAAGAGTCTATAAAGTTTTCAAGTGCAACCTTCTTTGCTCAAGTGAAAGTGTTATGGCAGAGATAAGGGAACAGACTGCAGAGATAAACAGTAGAAACACCCCATTTGTGAAAAGCCACGGTGGTACCTTACCAAGTGCAGCTGTTGTGAAGCTGGCCTGTGGTCCAGGATGGCCTTCTCCACCTTCCCCTTGCCGACTCAGTTGAACACAGAACTGATACTCAGTTTTGGGTTCCAGATTGTCCAGTCTTTTAGTTGTGCCTTTTACTGACAACAAAAGTTATAAGAAAGTTAAGCCATGGCCCATGTTGAAATATGCTATGGAAGAAAATGGAAAATACAAAGTAAGATGCTCAGGTTCCCTTTCTAGTTGTTGTTTGAGATTCAATAAAATAAAATAATTAGAAGTATAAAAAATTATTTTTAAGTTGAGCTCCAGTCCAGTCCAAAGGTTGCTTCATCTGCCCTTCTTTCAGAACAAAACAATACTGATTGCTTAGTCAGTGTTCTTTCTGTACATAGATCTTGGGTTATACTGATTTAGTAACAGCTGATGTTAAAGTTCCTGTAATGTTTCCTGTAGTATTTTAGGCCATGCATAAAATTTGAAAGCCTATCTGGAGGAGATCATCTGACTCATAAGTAGGTTTCATTTTGTCCATACCATTATAAATATTTAGGTAAGTAACTTGTCTCACTAGGGGCACAATGAACACAACACAAGATAGTGGATGCCCCAGCATGTCTCTATACTGCCCACTGCTTTCGAAAACCTTCTGTTTACAAGGGAGTTTAAAACAATTGTGCCCAACACTGAGTACACTTGATCCTAAGGGAGGAGGGAAAAACCTTTTGCTCCTGAAGTGAATATATACTTTTGACTACTGTTGGTGTAACACATCCACATGAGCATTAGTGATAAACATAGTGATAAACAGTCACACACCCAGTCACAAAAGGTTCAACTTCTATGCAATGTAGAGTATTGAGGCTAATCAAGAGCAGAAACACATGATGTTTCAGTTAGTAGGTGAAGTTTGTATTTAAGGAATTAAAGACCATCCTCTTACCTTCCACAGACATCCAGGACTGATAACGTTTTGCTGGCTTGTACAGAAGTTTTGTTGACACAACAGGTCCATCTCCATTGTGTAACTCAGCATTGATATCAATTATGAGAAAATTATGTCCTCTGTCTGTCAGCCTCGGGGCATATTGTGGCACAGGAGGAACTGAACAAGAATGCAAGTATTAAACTAATCTTTTAGCTCCCTTTATCAGTAAGACTGGTTGTTCCTAGATCTTTAGGAGAATGAAAGATGCTTGTCAAAACTCTGACAAAATAGACGGGGCTTTACACGGTAAAGCTGACAGTTAAGATATTTCAAAAAATCCCTTGGGTTTTCTTCTAAACCTTATCATCACACTTATTCTTTCAATATACATAATTATTATGTTACTTATAATGGATTTCATTTCATATTCCAACTGTAAATATTTATTCAGGTATTTTCTGGCAGTGAAGAGAACAGAAAGCTCAGCCATACTAGAGTATAAAACTGTGCTTAAAATTAGAGAGACAAAGACACTTCAAGGAATTAATGCTTTTACCTTTGACTGTAACTTGAAATGGTTTCTCTGCCATTCCTGCTACTGTCTGCACACTGCAAACCCAAGTTCCTGTATCACTGGGCAGGATTCGATTAATTCTGAACACAGCTTCAGAACGATTACTGGTTGAAATTTCATCAGGCTGAAATTACAAAAGATGTACAGGACCTGAAAAATTTGGGCATTTTGGAGTATTCCAATGATACCTTGAGTTCAGTGATATCTACAAAAAGCATCTATAATAGTAAACTTCATATTTTCATATGTGCTGAGAAGTTAATGAGGTATCCCAGAATACCAAAATTTAATACTATGCTTGAAAACCATAGCATGTATTAACTACAGATAAAGTCAATATAAACATTAGAAATAGTAGAAAGCAATTGATCAGGAGCCTACCCTTAGGACAGTTCCATCTTGCTTCAAGAGTTTGAATTCTTCAGATTTAGGAAGTGGCATCCCTGTTGCTATACAAAATGGCTTGAACTCAACACCAGAATTGAGTTCCACAGGATCTTGTAAGTTTACTATCTGAGGCGCAAGATCTGCTGAACCTACAGAAGATATATAGTGTTATGTCAGTCTTCCAACAGACATTTAAAAAACAGGTTTAGGTGTGCAGGCAGTGTAGATGTCTAGTTGTGCCTTCCCTCATGTGGGCATATGCACAATCATGCTTTGCAAAGTCAACATTTTTACATCATTTTATATATCATGTGAGAAGGAACGAGCCCTGTGTTCACTCTTCTTTCGTTTTCTGATCCCTTTCCTCTCTTTCTTGTTGACATTTTAAGCACAAACAGTCTAGCTATGGCAAAATCATGCACATATTTCATTCTGAATGTGCAGTACCTACTTGCTCTCTATTTTGTCTGTTTGTAAGACCAGAGAGATCACAAAGGTATAATTTGGCTGATTGGATCACACTCTTATTTCTCTATTTATTTTTGTTCTTGAAAAGTTTTACAAATCAGCAGTGGATTTGTTACTTTATTTATCCAATTAAAATAATAAATTCTGAGTGCATTTTGTAGAAAACTTGGCCTGAATCCAATGAGAAAAGGTATGTTCAGCTTTGTAAACTTAACTTGCTCCCAGAGAGACAGAGTAATTTTAAACTCTGGTGTTAGTGTCTCAGTCATCACTTTCAGATCATGAAGCTCATGGTAAGGAATGTGTGCAGCCAACTAAAAGGTAAGTAATGATAAAATACCATGAGTTTATACAAAAAGCTGGTGTGCAGCTTCTGTCAGGGATTGATGTTATGATCAGTCAAGCCCTATTGAGTGGAGCTTAAAAATCTAATAATATCATCCTGATAAACGCAACATATAGCTCAGAGGCTTAAAAACATTGCAATGAGGCTGTACAGAAGTGTCTGTGCCCCTGAAAAGTAGAAGGTAGATCAAGAACACCAGCCTGGAGTTGTAATGCTGTACTAGCTTTAAGATCTGTTTTAGTTACAGTAATTTCACAACTATAAGGCGCACCCTTTTGACTAAAATTTTCCCTTGAACCCAGAAGTGTGCCTTATAGTCCGGTGTGCCTTATCTGATGTGCAAAGTTGCGAAATTTGCCAAACCGGAAGTGTGAGCTGTGAGCCGTGGGGGGAGCCGGAAGTGCCACAGCAGCCAGTTGAGGGCAGGCCCGGAGGCCCGCGGCACCGGCCCTGCCGGGTGGAGGCGGGCCTGGGGGCCAATGGCTGCCAGGTGAATGCGGGCCAGGGAGCCCGCGGCACCACCCCTCTCGGGTCCAGGCAGTCCCGGGGGCCCATGGCTGCCAGGTGAATGCCACCCAGAGGGCCCGCGGCACCCCCCTTCCCGGGTCCAGGCAGTCCCGGGGGCCCATGGCTGCCGGGTCCAGGGCGTGCCCGGTGGCTTACGGCACTGCCCCTGCTGGGTGGAGGCGGGCCCGGGGGCCCATGGTTGCCGGGTTGAGGTGGGGCCTCGGCCAGCAACTGCGTGGGGTGAGTTGGGATCGGAGCCTCGCTGCAAAAAAAAAGTGCGCCCTATAGTCCAGTGTGCCTTATTTGATCTACAAAGTTGCGAATTTTGCCGACTCTCGGGGGGTGCACCTTATAGTCCAGTGCACCTTATGGTCATGAAATTACTGTACATTGGGAACAACCATTTACTACCTTACTTTACCTTTTTTTTCACATTGCAGACCATGCCATCCGAAGGAGCAGATGCAGCCCTTAAATCTGTCACATGTTCCTCGATTGTGGCAATTACATTTGAGTTTGCAATCTGACCCATAAAACCCAGGTTTGCATTCTGCAAGTACATATGTTGCAGTTAGTGCAAAGGTACTAGAAAATGTCTTCCATTATTTTTCAGTTTCATTACAGTAAAACACTTTTTACATGGCTGTAAAATGTATAATCTATTACCTTCCTCTGTTGGTTCCCTTCTGTATTTCCTGTGTGCAGAACATTAAGGATCCCCTGGTTTTTTGGGTTTTTTTTTGTTTTTTTACTATACCTTTATCACATTCTAGTCCCATCCACCCTGTGGCACAAGAACAACCATATGGATCTGGTAGACAGAACATAAAGTTTCTGCAGCCATAATTTTCTTTACAGGTCTCTTCACATGTTTTGCCAAATGTGTTGGCTCCACAAGCTGTTGAAGGGAGAAAGGGAAAGAATAACCCAATGGCATTGTCCATGAAAGAGGTAGTGCTTCTAATGATACTGAATTAGACAAAAGATGAATTTCAATTAAAAATAGCACTTTGATCATTAGAATACTGGATACATTAACAACCACAGCAATCTAAGCCACAGTTCTAATTGTCTAATTGTCTAATCACAGTTTGACTGTTCTAATAGGTTCAGGCAGCAGAAATGAACAATTTTCTCACTGTGAGGATCTGTCAGCCAAGCATCCTTGCTTTAGATCTGTGGGGACACAGATTCAGCAAAAAATTGTATTTATAAGCCTTTCTAATGTAAAATGGACAAGCAGTGCCATGAAACCCAAATATTTTTCTTAGAGGTGAATTAATGCAAAACTGCTGATGTCAAGGTTTTGCTTCTGTGATAAGAACAGTAGTACTATGCTGGAGTGGTTCAGGTGCCAACTATACCAACAGCTTAGCTCTAGTATTTGCAGCACTGCAATTCAGTCAAAATTTCAGCAATGAACCCAAAAGATTCTTGGAGAAGTCAAAGCAATGTGATGCCAGCTCTAGTTTTTCCCTAATCCAAACTACTTGCCTCAGACACACATTTGCACAAAAAGATATACACTGTCGATGTCCCTACAGAGACAAAGCACCCTGTGAGCACATTAGTGGCTTCTTCAGAAGCAGCCAGGGAATCTCTAGCATATTTCCTAGTGCCAGTGTATCCTTAAGATGTCCTGTATTACCATGCATTTAAGTTAGTCAGCAGCAGTGAGCATTCAGTAATTTCACGACTATAAGGCGCACCCTTTTGACTAAAATTTTCCCCCAAACCCGGACGTGCACCTTATAATCCGGTGTGCCTTATCTGATGGACAAAGTTCAGAAATTTGCCTACCCGGAAGTGAGAGCTGCGAGCCACGGGGGGAGCCAGGTGGAAGTGGGGCGGAGCGGCGGCGGGCATGCCCCGGCCCCGTGGAGGCGGGATGGCACCTCCACAGACACGCCCAGGCCCCGTGGAGGCAAGATGGCCCCTCCACAGACACCCCCCGGCCCCGTGGAGGGTGAGACGGCCCCTCTACAGGCACACCCTGGCCCCATGGAGGGGGCATGGAGGGGCAGCGGCCATAGCCCGACCCCAGTAGGGCGGCATGGAGCAGCGGCGGGCATGCCCCGGCCCCGGTGGGGCGGCACGGAGCAGCGGCAGGCATGCCCCGGCCCTGCCGGGTACAGGCGGGCCTGGGGGCTTGTGGCACTGCCCCTGCCGAGTACAGGCGGGTCCAGGGGCCCATGGCTGCCAGGTTGAGGCGGGGCCTCGGCCAGCAACCGCGTGGGGGGAGCTGGGGGTGGAGCCTCACTGAAAAAAAAAAAGTGCACCCTATAGTCCGGCGTGCCTTATATGATCTACAAAGTTGCGAATTTTGCCGACTCCCCGGGGGTGCGCCTTATAGTCTGGTGCGCCTTATGGTCGTGAAATTACTGTACTCATTTCAAGGGAATCATAGGAACAGCCCAGATTGGAAGCGACCTCAAAAAATCATCTGATCCAGCCTTTCGTGAGAAAAGGAGCCTAGAAGATACTAGGTAGCATACTGTACAAGTGCACATTGATCAAGAAGTGTTGGAAACATTTATCTTCCCTAGCAGCATAGTCTCTACTAGGAGAACAGAGAAAGAGAAATTACATCACAGCTGCAAGAACAGCCAGAACAGAATTCAGGGTTCATCTCACCCTACTCTGTCCTGTCTCTAGCACCAGTTGTAAATGCTGTAGCTTTCAAGAGTAAAACCAGGCACTCCATATGATTCTTCCCCCAATAATACGCCAATTTCTGTTACAGAGAACAAATTAATAAGCAAACACTGAAAATACTATTTACTTACCTTTCTCACATGTTTTTCCCATAAAACCTGGAGGACAGATGCATTCCCCAGTATCTTCATGACAAATGCCATTGTTTGTGCAGGAAGGGCAGTGGAAGCTACAGGAAGGGCCCCATTTCTCAGCTTCACATCCTTTTATGGAAAAATATAATGACATATTTGTTGTCTTCTTATTCAGTAACCCATCAAGTTGCAATATTCTTTTTAGAGCAAACAGTAGAATACATAGAAGTACAATCTATATGGACTGCCACACTCCAGTCAACTGGACCACTATAGTTAGTAAGATAGCAGTAGCTTCAAATTCCAAATTTGGGGCATTACATTTATTCAGTCACAACTCCTGGAAGTATCGTGTGGATATTCATAAACCAAATGTGTGTAATCATAATAAATATTTTTTCTACAGTGTGAGATATTTGAATAGCTGCCTATTTTTTTACATCAATTTTATATTTCTGTCCAAGTTAACAGAATATAATTTTCTTTTTATCTGCTACAGAGCAGTATGAGCAGCAAAGTATGCAAAATACTTAATGGAAAATATACCGGCTCCTTCTTTCATCCAGTTGGAAGTGAACTGTAAGAGCTAACTAAATCTAAGATAGTTTGTGAAGTTATAATAATATGTGCTACAGATTTTGAACCTTAGGATAAATGAGGTTTGGATATAACCCACCATAGAGAACAGGGAGACCCAGACCTCCTTCATGCATTCTTGCTGTTTCAAAAGCTGAGATGTTGACAAAAGAGCTAGCTGTACTGGCAATAGCTAAGATAAGCTGAACTTAAATCTGATGGGGTGTTGTTTTCTCTCTCAACTGTTGGCATCAATTTATCAGCTTGTACCAAAGACCCTTGGGTAAAATTTTCTTCTGATATAATCTGATGGGAGCATATGGCAAGAAAGATTTTGGCCCTTATTTGGGCACAATGTATTTAATTTCAGATTAATTTTGACTTTTAACTATTAATCATCACCACACATTAATGGAACTTACGTCTTACAATAAGCCTCATGTAAGCAGAAGTAAAAAGGTTTCCTCCTATATATCTGGCAGAGTAAACCCCAGCATCCTGTGGTTGAACTTGAGGATAGGAGACTTCCAGTTCTCCTGGCACTTCATGCCTGGGCACAGAGTGGATGAAGGAGCCTGAGGAAGGAGCAAACAGATACCACAGACTGACATGATTGACCCTCTAAATCAAGAAATGAGTTTGCATTGCCTACTGAAGGACAGCTGGGGCAAGGTAAGTAGCAGAATCAACAAATTAATGATTAAGTTTCTGACAACTCTACCTATACTAGTTTTTTATAATTGGAGAGATGCAAGTAAAAGGAAGACAGATCTTGACGAGATTTAGTAGATAAACAGGACAAACAACGTCACACTCAGCTTTGCTAAGAGTTTAGTGGTTAAAAGTGTTCGTTTCTTGGTCTTTTCTGAAGTAAGGGATAATAATCCATAAGGATTCTAGGGCTGGAGTCGAAAAGCAAATGCCAACAAGGTCTAATTTAGTCTGACTAGCCTGAAGATTTAATTAGGAGACCAAAGCAGGAAGAACTCAGCATACCTTTGTCTTTTCTTCACAGATTTAACACATTTCTGTCTCTTCTAGGTTTTTTCACCAAAGAACTTATTTATTTTATTCGAAATTTGCTGTGCTTGGTCATACACGTTTGCTAAATAAGGCAGTAGTATTTGGTCTTCTTTCATCCCTCTGGATCACCAAGTAACAACATTTGAACATTGGTTGCTGTCAAAGATAAGCTGCATCCATTGAATTCCAGGACCCCAAGAGTCTTTCTGCTCCAGTCTATTAGAGCAAGGTTGCTGAAGTAGGTTAATGCCAGGTCCAGCTAGCTCTCACTAAAATATTTGTCCACATGCTCATCCGCACTATACAAACAAAATCACCCACCAATGTACCCTCACAGCATAACTATGACTACTGCATGTCCATATGGGACTCACTAAAATAGCTTGGGTTGGAAGATAAAGATCATCCAGTTTTGAACCTCCTCCCATGGGCAGGGATGCCTTGCACTAGATCAGGTAGCTCAGGACTCTATCTAACCTGGCCTTGAACACTTCCAGGGATAGAGTAACCAACACTTCCACAGGCAGCCTGCTCCAGCAATTTACTACACTCACATACAAGAATTTTATTCTTGTACCTGATCTAAACACACACTTTTTCAGATTAAAGCCATTCCCCATTGTCCAGTCACCATCAAAAACCCCTCTCTAGGTTTCCTTCAATTCCTGGAAGGCTTTTATATAGGTCTCCATCTGGACTTCTCCTAGCTGGAAATCCCAACTTGCTCACATTAACAACCCAGACAGCCTGATGCTGTTCTGATTTGCAAGCTCAAACGGCTGAATGACCATTACCAATGCTACTCTCATGAATCAAATTGTCCTCATCTTCTACAGTCCCTTGCAGTCACACTGAAAATGCAACAACTTTTCTTCCCTATTTTCACTTATCTTACATTATTTAGAAGGTAAAAAGCACCAGGTAGGACCTCTGCTGTCTGTGACCATACATACTACCAATTTGACTGTTGCCAAGTTTCAGGTAGCCTAGAAATGTACAACTTTGCTGAGTATCATAACCAAAGCAGCAGAAAGATGTAGGTCACTTTAGTCCATGGCAGAACATGGCAACTGTTCTCCGTGGAAACAGGGCTAAATTAAAAGAACAAATAATGAAAGGGATTTGTTTTGAAACTGTGGAGTGTTTTGAACATATCTTCTGAGTTAGAAGCTGCATAACAAACTTGACAGCAAAGCATTTAGAAAGCCTTATGCTTACAGTCTGCTAAGAAAGGCTCAACTCTTACGGCTTGTTTTCCAAGATGTTATGCCAATGTCTGAAAGCAATGTTGTTCATCAGAACCATTTCATTGTCTATACAGCCATTGTGAGATTCTGTAAGGGGGAAGTAGTACTTGAAACAACTGAAGTGAAAGACCGCAACAGCTAAATATAGTAGAAGAAGCCTTTTTTCTTCTTTTCCAGCTGCTGTATCAGGACTTCTCAGAAATGTTGTTTCAACATCAACCTCAGCTGAAAAACTTGACCTACTGGCCAGGGGAAATCTGAGATTTTTTGCTGAATTTCCAGATGGAATTGCAGCTAAGGGAGTACCATGATGTAAGCAGTCCTGCTGCAACATCTCATCTGGTTCTTTTCTGAGAAACTGGTGACAGGAGATCACAAATTTTTTCTAGGGACCCTGAAATGACAGGTGACAGCAAACTTGTCTTCTGTACCCTGACACAGCTGAATCTCTGAAGTACAAAGAAATGGGTATTTGTGGAAGTCTACTTTGTCTATTGCCTCTTTAAAAGACACCTTTTGTCTATTTAACTCTTCCAGCCTGTTGAAGTGCTTCAGGTAATCAGTAACTGGTTGAGGCTGACTCACTATGTGAGTTCTTTGGCAGTGTGTCGTTGACACTTCCTTACCTCATCCTGCTCTATTTTACTCCCTGTTTCCTGGTGGTTCACTGTACACTAGACTATCAAAGATGGAGTAGAACACTACATGTGCTTCCCACAATCATAATTTGTTTAACATTCTGATTATGAAAGCACTGTGAGTTTTAGTGACATTTATTTTTGTACATTTCTACAGGAGGCAGATAGCAACCTGCACATATTTCCAAACATCAAGCAGGAGCAACACACAGCTGAACAATGATTACATCTGATTTAGATGTCATGCTAAATAGAAGAGTTGGTGTTACAAAATTTACAACATGACTAATTCTCGTAGCTAAATGAAATAAGAATTAGATTTTGTTTACAATTTTTCTTTCTAATAGCAGAGTACTAGTGATTAATCTCCTAGCTTGAAGGGCACTGTAGAAAGCAAATGGCCTCAAAATGCCTTTTGAAGAATGAAAAGTATGACTTGAAAAACTGTAGAAATGCTATAAAAGATACACCAACTGGGCCTTCAGAGTAGCCCAGAAAGAAAAACAACCAACCAGGCAAATATATGAAGGAATTCAAACAGTAAAACAACAAAGTGAAGATATAAGCAGAGGATTGGAATGAAGTCTGCTGGAGCTGCATAGCATGGGCAACAGCAGCAATAACTTTAAAAGAATGACTTGGCACTCAGCAAAAACAATGATAGCAGGAAAAGGAAGTTCCGGGAAGGGAAGTTCCGGGAAGGGAAGTTCCGGGAAGGGAAGTTCCGGGAAGGGAAAGGGAAAGGGAAAGGGAAAGGGAAAGGGAAAGGGAAAGGGAAAGGGAAAGGGAAAGGGAAAGGGAAAGGGAAAGGGAAAGGGAAAGGGAAAGAAAAGGATTGAATACCATTCTTGTAGATCACTGCATCTTCTTCTTTTGATGCCATTCTGATGAAGGAGATATTCACATGTTCTCCCTTATTTGCTGTAACAGTTAATGCCATTGGGTGGAACGAAGCTGAAAACAGAAATATATGATGAATAGCAGTTACAGTCTGTATCTGGTCTCTGGCCTGATAGCTGAGAATGGTTTACAGCATAAGCCTCACTCAGATTTAACACTTCAATTTCTTTAGAGCATAAAGTGGTTCTTTACCATCGGCAGCCTCAACCTAAGTTTTGGCAAAGATAGAGGACTTGCCTATAGCCTGTAACAACAGACTGCCACTAGAACCTGAGGCATGAAAATAATAGTTGAATAATATTCTGGCTGAATAACTGGAAATAGTTTCTAACTAGGAGCTCCAAATGGCTGTAAAACACTTTCCCAAGTTTCTTTATCCCTTAAGACATTTTTATAGCGGACTGGAAAAAGTACTGGAAATTGCATTGTTGGGAACAAGCTGTCACTGGCAAACAAATACCTAGGATGATTTCAGTTCTTTTTACTTAAGCTTTATAATGTTTTATAATGCCCACAATCAGGCAGGGCTGGGAGGAAGTGAGGTAGGATGGATTGGGTCTGTGCTTGTGTTAGTTCACCAGATTCTGGGAATACAGGGTGTTGGATTGCACTAAGAACCCAAGGGAAAAAATTATGTTCACATGTTGTGGTACTTTTAGCAAAATACTCTCACTTGGAAGTATGGCTTAGTGAATATAAAAATTCTGTGTGAGGGACTGGTGTAGGTCAGCCAGTTTACCAGCAGGGAAATTGAAATTCATTTTCCTGTTTGAACAGAAAGGTACTTTTATACTTTTGTTTGTAGATCTTGATTTAAACAATGAAGAAACCAGTAGATAGAAGGATTTTCCCAACATTTCTGCCTATTCCTTATCAGTACTAGTGGAAAATGTCATCAGAAGATGATTAGGGAAGGAAGAGAAAAAACCTCAAGAAATATCTCTTTGTGAAACCAATAAATTTGAAATTTTAATTACCACATTACTTTGAAACAAGTTAGAAGTTAAGGATGCTTCCTTTCATTTACTTGAAAAATTCAAAGGGAGAGTTGTGAAGTATTTTGAGGACAAATTCAGGTTCTCAGGTAATTTTTAGCTCTGAGGGTTTATGCCAGTATATACTGTCATTTATATGCTATATGGGAAAAAATCTCTTCTAAAATTAGCCAAATTTGACTTCCTAACTATTCAGCTTCTTACCTGACTGAGAATTTGATACCTCTGTACTTTCCCTTTTAGATCACTCAGGGGAGTGACATTTTTAAACCAATCCCTTTTCTCCTTCTAGATTTGAAGTTTATTAGCCTTAAGGGTTTCTTGTATGCAAGTTCCTCCACGTCCATCCATTCTTGCTTTTCCTTCTGCTGCCACCTGCTTCCCCAGCAAGGTGAGTGAGACTTTTCTGAATTAAGACCCACCTGAATTTCAGCTGAAAGTACAGTAATTTCACGATTATAAGCTGCACCATTTTGACTAAAATTTTGGTCCAGACCTGGAAGTGTGGCTTATAATCAGGTGCGGGCAATATATGGATGAAGTTCAGAAATTTGCCAACCTGGAAGTGTGAGCTCGCAGCAACCCCGAGCCAAGCTCGAGCCCGCCCGGCCCCGAACTGAGCCAGTAAACCGCACAATCCTGCGATTTTGTTACTAATTGGCAACTTTGTGAAAGCTGCACGCGGATCCTCGCTGTGAACGAAAGTGCGGCTTATAATCCAGTGCAGCTTTTATATGGACAAAGAATGAAAAGTTGCCGACACCCAAAAGTGCAGCCTATAATCAGGTGCGGCTTATATTTGTGAAATTACTCTATTCCCTGCGCAGTTCTCGTGGTTATACTCTGAGACTCTGCCACATGTTTTAATTCTTCTGTAAGTGATCTGCAATTGATTTCAGCAGAAGTCTTCCTGCTTCATATTAAGTATGTGCATTTGTCATTTTACCTAAACACTGATATCTACACTTACATCTTAGAGAAACAGAGAATTCTAATATAGAATAATGAAATAAGATTTCATTAGAAATGGGCAACAAAAACTGAAAACAATTCCAACTGACTGCCAGCTCTCAAGTTAGAAGTTATTTATTAGTAACAAATGCATAGTGAAAAATCATTATCTATTTGAGAAAAAGATAATTCAACAGCTTTTGCAAAAAATTGTTAGCTACAAATGATCCTAAGGGGGTTAGTTGCAGTGCTTTCTGGACCAAATTTAGTGAGACAATACTAATTGTTTTAACAAGATATTAAACTTTTGTATTCCCATCTACTCTTCTGTGCATGTTAGGCTGAACCACAAGACTTTTCTATAGGGTATTGCTGCAATGGAAAGGAATCCACACTCCCTGTTGGGCTCAGTTCCAACATATTTTTAGATTGTGATTTGTATTATATGATTTCACATCTCGAGTGTGCCAATTCCTTATAGAGACATAATGAACTGAACTGCAGGACAAGTGCCATAGTGTTCTTCTGCTAGCATTCCCACTGTTGTCCCTTTGACAGTTCTATGGTTGAGTTTCTGTGGGGAAAACTCAATCACATACATGAAAATAAACATTTGTTGTGTAGAAAAATTGAATAAAATATTTAACTAGAAGGAGAACATTCTGTGATGTTTTATTCTAGAGGTATGTACTTACACAGTGTAAGGAACACTCCCCATAAGAAGATAAAGCATAAACTGTTCTCTCTCATTGCATGTATGAATATTACATGTGTACTATAATGTTTCAGGGTAAAAAATTCAGGAGAATGGTCTTGTTTTTTCAGAATAGCAGATCGTAATCAGGAAAATGAACCTATTTTCTTTCCATACTACACAGCAAAATTCTTGTATGTTCTTACTTGATAATAGGTATATAATCAGGCAGATGGCAGTTCCCACCAAGTCTGTGAGGCTACCCAAATGATTAACGCTTAGTGAGTATTTCACCAGCTTCTTGCCAGGAGGATGCAAAACAGTGGCTGGGTCTCCAGAAGTGCTGCTTCTTCCCTTGACTTTGGTGTCCCTAATGGGGAACTGCACATTTCAACTCAATTTTTGCTGTTGATAAACACATTCTGCCCTTAAAAATTATGAAGACAGCAACAATAAAGTGGGAAAAGGTCTGTTTTCCAGATACATATGTTTTGCCAAACCTCACAATCTTTCCTTAACCTCTTGCTCCTCTTTCTGTACGTGTTAATAGCTATGAGAATCTCTGATGCACCTCTTTCTCACCTGATTTCTCAAATCTGATTATTTTATATGCTTTCACTGAGGACTTGCTAGTTTGAATTTTGTTAGTGAAAACTTTTGCAGACAAAATCTGAGAAAGGGATTCAAGTCCAGAAATTTATCCAAGAAACCTACCAGCTGCTGGTGTGAATGCTGCTTCTGTTTAGAACATCTGTCACATAACAAACCATCAAAGTTTGATTACTTAAAACTCTCTGCACCTAGGCCCACAGATATCAAGAGGAAAGAACTGATGATTCAGAAGACGTTTTTCCACTCGTGCATGTTGCTCTACAACAGAACAAC
The DNA here is from genome assembly GCF_009819885.2 of Catharus ustulatus. Lineage (NCBI taxonomy): Eukaryota > Metazoa > Chordata > Aves > Passeriformes > Turdidae > Catharus > Catharus ustulatus. The sequence continues at coordinate 61,057,476 of NC_046262.2, read as the reverse complement.
TAGAAATGTGCTCAGCTTGCTGGCAGACTGCCACAGGCAGTGTCACATTGACATTCCATGGACTGTTATCTTATCTCCTCCTCACTGCTGACTCCTTTGAAACAATGGAGTTGTCAGTTGCATCTGCAGAGCTTTCTTGGTGACCAATCAAACCCTTCAAAGACGACATTTGGTCAGAGAAAACATAAACCAAATAAAAATGTACTCGTCCTAGTCAGCTTGCTTCCAACCTACCCCTGTTCAAAGAAATAATACGCACTAGCTGCGCTCTTACAAATATTTCCTTTTATAATTTTTTAATGTAATTTCAGGAGACATCAACAACAAAAATTGCTCTTACCAAAATCTTATAAAGACTAAAATTGTCAAGTCTCCTTTAAGACCAGTTGCCATAGCATAAAACATCAGCAGTACAGTAAAATCTATTAAAAATCATCTTCAGTTTTGAAAATGTGATTTACCGCAGAAAATTACTCAAAATTTCTTGAGCCTTTCTGTAGTTGATTGTGATCTCTGCTTTGGAAATTGTCCCAGAAGTCTAATGATGTCCAGAAAGGGATATTTTGAATATACGGAAATACAATTTAATGGATTGTAGAAATCTCACCTTCTTGTCCCACTATATCCCTACCACATTTGCTTTTACTACTGTGCATAGCCTAAAACCATAATCAAATGAATAATGAAATCTGTAGTGGATTTTTGTGAATAACCTTCTCAGATTTTGGAAAACTATTCTGGACTTCCTTTTCAGTGCTGAGAGGAATCCATCTTTTTTTTTTTTTTTTTTTTTTTTTTTTTTTTTTTTTTCTGAAATAGACACTGACTGTGCAGATCCAGTGTTTTCTAGGCTCAGTTTGCCTGAAGAAAAATAGAATTGTGATGTTTTGCTATCTACATCTCAGACCTGTGAAACTTTTAAAATGGAAACCTATTTGAAATCAAGTGTCTGGAATGCAAGAAACCCAGTGCAGGAGTTGCTATGTATGTTATTCCATGGGGTCAGTGAGGCCACCTTAGTTGCTGATTAACTTTGTGCTCCTGGCCGTAGCCAGATGGAGGCACAATACTTATAGATGTTTGACTAACTTCTACAAGGAAATGACTAGCACCTAGTACCAAACAGTTTCTCTGCACCGCAGGGAAAAAAAAAAGGTACCTTGAACCAAGTCTATTTTTATTGACTCAGGACTGCCTTGCCTGGTCTGGGGCCATGTTTGTGCCCACTTTTGACAACCAGGGATAGCTGCCAGTCTGCAAGCAGTTCCTTAGTAAATTCAGTCTGACCACTATACTGTACCTCCTAGTGGCATCTTCATGGTGTGTATCCTTGTCACCTCATCCTTGAGTTTCGCTTCACAGTAATACGCTCCAATAGTTTCACTGGCCTGTTCCCTCTTCCACACCACTGTTTTGGCTGCTGCTCTCTTGGAATCTTCATTAACTTCCAGTGGTTCTCGGTGCTGGTTTGCCACATCCTCCTGGTCCCGGCCTATTGTGATAGACTCACGGGAGCGCCATTTCGAAGTGACACAGATAAGTGATGTCTCAGAGTTACCCACCAGAGGGAAGGAATTGATCAGTATAAGGTCCAGTGCCGCTTCTACTTTACCTAAAAAAAAAATAAAAACAAAAACAAAAACAAAACAAAACAAAATAAAAAAAACTTCAGATAAAAAAAATTTATTGCAGAAATTGGTGTGGCCAATCAAATCACCATGTAAGCTGTCTCACCCAGTGCTCAGGGTTTTTCTGGCTGGTGTCGCACACAGATTTTGTGCAAAATTGGATGAACACAGATTAAATATTCTGCTACAATGACCTGAGGATTTATTTTTTATGACACAAACAGATGGAATTTGCTCTTCTCAGAAAAGGCAGTAAGTTTTGCAAACATGTTGAATTTATTTCAAGAGCTGTTTTAGAAGCCCAAGGAAAACCATAGTTGGACAAAGCAGATAGATCAGTGTATAGTTAGACACACATATAAATGCCTCAGGTATAGTGCTTTTCTGGTGACAGAATCGTGGATGATAGGGTTGTCATTTTAATAGTGTTTCCTCAATCTCCTTTACATGGATTTAGTACATAATACCTGATGTAAAGTGGTTATGACTTTCAGTTATAGGAACTGGTAGTACTTTGAACATTTGGGTTATTTTTGCAGCTGTTTTATTAATTTGGACTAATAATTTCATAGGCAATCACATTAAATGTGTGATTGACACTAGCAAGACCCATGCTACAAAGCAACTTATGCAAAAATAAAGAGCAAGTTGGCACCACTTGTTAAGTGAGGACATGTTGAAATCACTCAAAATTGGTCCTTTTGATCAGTAGGACTGCCAGAAACACATAGAGATTACAGTTTCTTTGAAAATGAGAGATCCAGGCCTAATTAAAATATCCTCTAACAGAATGCCACAGTTTTAATTGTTCAAATGTGCATAACTGGAGGGAAATTCAGCTGTCCTTTAATGAACAATTAGCAAATAATAGGCGTTTCCCTTTATTTTTTAAGTTCACGGTAAGGAGGAGGGAAACACTAACATTTTTTCCAGCTGAAACAGGAAGAATAATTGATTTCTTTTATTCATCACATCTATTTTCCCGATTTGGATACAAGTATATTTTGTATTTACATAGAGAGACCTAATATTTAGTGCCGGTCGGCTTCCAAATGTTCTCTGATGGGAAGGAAGGGGTATAGTCTTAGATAAGGAAGGTCAAAAGGTCTTAGTGCTGACTGCAGGCTTTGCGTGTGTCTCTGCAGTGCTCTGGGCCAAGGGAGGAGGTCCTCCTCTGCTTTCAGTGCAAGCAGCCACTCTGGGGACTGAAGTATCTTGACAGCACATTGACACTCACCACACCCAACCAGTCTTCCACAGCCACCACCCTTTCATGTGCTAGCCCAGATAACTTGCAGTTACATAATGGAGAGATGAAACTTTCTGGAATGGTTGCAACGAACATTACAGTAAATACTGCATAAACACGCGGTCAGCAAAGTCAGTTCATCCTGCTGCACATTGCAAACTCACGCATTCATTTTATGGGGCATTTGTCTCAAGCCTCTCAGTTTTATACATTTACTATGGAACAGATGCATCAGCCAAAGGCAAGCATAGTTCAACAATCACTGAGAGTTTAGATCAGCAAGGATCACATGCCAGGTAGAGATACTCTTAAAATCACAAAGATCCTGGTTTCTGCAAATTTCTGTGAAACTCAGAATCAAATCTGGATTCAAATCCTGTGACTTGACATGATTTTCTGCTTTGAGGTCAGCCCCAGTGTTAGAGAGCAGGAGTGAAATATTGTGAGATTTCTGCCTGGCATTCACAAGGCACAGAGCTGCAACTGTCTTTCCAATACAAAGGTGTGGGCACAAGGGGCTGGTGTCCTTCAGAGGACATGTGGTCATCCAGGAATCCAGTTCCATTCTCCCTAGCTTTTCTCTGTTCCTCTGACTCCCACCAAAGATTGAAAAGTGAAAATAACATCTCTTTTCTCCCCTGCATCTCAACCTTTTAATACTCTGAGAAAAAGCATTAGGAGAAGTCTGAATTTTGAGGAACAGCTGTCATGCTGCTTTTGATCCATATGCAAAAAACATTCCACCAGAGCTGGGGCATTTGCTGCATATCTCGTTCCTTGTTGTAATAAAATTCATGCAATAAACATATAGAATATGTAGACATATTGCTTATTTAAACATGAGAATATTCTGGGTGAATCAAAATCTAGCCACTGTGAATGGATAGTGTTCTGATTCATTGTCTAAAGATAGGGAGCTTTTTGTCATATTAAACACTGCAGACTAGCCCACACCTCAGTGAGGCAGATAGAACACATATGGAGTTTCTTCCAAGAGAAGCACAAAAAAAATTTCTGCCTCTAAAAGGAATTTGTATCTCTGCATAAGTATAGAATTATATGTCAAGTGAGACTTTGCTGCTAAGGTTTCACAGCTGGAATATATCGCAAGCAGAAATTAAAATAGTGAAAGTTTTGCACTAAGAAAGCTATGCTTTAGATATAATTTGGAAAAGAAAAAAACAAGCCGTCTTTACAATAGGTGATAGCAATGCTTTCTTTGACTCCGCTGGGTGGGGATTCCTACAGCATATCTTTATGGTAATGCAAATTTAAATAAACCAACTGTTCTTGCTAGAAAGGAACTTAACTAGTCTGGCAAAACTTACTGAAATAATATCCTAGATGTTAATGAAGGCTTTGAATAAGTAAGAACCAAATAAGGACAACAGAATTGAGCTCTGAGAAAAAGCACAAAAAATAGAGACAGGAAGCAGCCTATCTCGGCAGCAGGGGACAATCCTCTGTGCTGCCTTGAAAAAGTCCTTTCACTCCTGCCCTGGTCCTTGAAGAACAGACCTTATCAGGAAGGCAATTTGCTGTGTGTGCAAATAGATTTTGAGAAGAGAAAGCACTTGCAGAAGGCTAATGCTGTAAATGGGAAATACGATGTGAGAAAGACCCATTGCCAATTACTTAGGACACATCACTCTCAGTGATGCAGTGCTTTGAGTCTTTCCAGCACAGTGAAAATGGCATCCTCAAAACAAGTATAAATAATAGCACTATGACTAGCCCAGACAGCAAAATGAATGGAGGGAAACACTTGCAGTTCCTCTTGGCCCACTCCAAATGATGGGATTGTCCTCTCTCTTGCTGAGTGACAGTCAGCTGTATCTCTCATAGGTTTTCTAGTACAGATATCTGCAGCCCAGAGAGCTAATTGTATCTTGTGCTGCATCCAAAACAGCATGGGCAGCAGGGACAGGAGAGGACTCTGCCACTCTGCTTTGCTCTGGTGAGACCCCACCTGGAACCCTGCACCCAGCTCTGGGGTCCCAACACAGGAAGGTCATGGACTCGTAGAAATGGATCCAGAAGAAGCTGTGTGGAGGATGGAGTGCTGTAGCAGGAAACGAAATGAGCTAGAGGCTCTGAGAGTTGGGATTGTTCAGCATAGAGATGACTTCAGGGAGATCTTACAGCACCTTCCAGTTCCTAAAGGGGCTACAAAAAAGTTGGAGAGGGACTTTGGTCAAGGGTAGTGATAGAATAAGGCATAATGGCTTGACACAACAGGAGGGTCAATTTAGATTAGATATAAGGAAGGAATTTTTTACAGTGAGGGAGGTAAACCACTGGAACAAGTCACCTAGAGAATTTGTGGATGCCTCATCCATGGAAGTGTTCAAGGACAGGTTGGATGGAGCAGCTGTCTAAATGAAGGTGTCCCTGTCCATAACAGTGAGATTGGAACTAGATAACCTTAAAAGGTGCCTTCCTACTCAAATTATTGTATGATTCTATGATACTCATCTGAGGAAATTCTGCTAAACAGAGAATATATTTGTCATGCTGTATCTGTAGTCCCTGTGTGTTCTTATTCCCCACCAGAATGCCATTCATACAGGCACAGTCATCATGTTTTCTGTGCTGCACTGCACCAGCAAAATTCGCCTAGGATCAGCTGAAAGAAACGGTTCTCCGAAGTTCCCTGGAAGACATCCTAGACATAGTTCAACTCAAAGAGCAAGCAAGTCTCTGATAAAGATTAAGATATCACTGATCGAGATCATCATTGGTGCTAGACACTGGGGTTTGTGAGTAAATGTGGCAATCTTGACCTGAGATAGTTTAATGCCATAGGTGAGTACACACACCAACCCTTAGGAGAAAAGTGTTGATTTGTCTTTCCTTGACAGTCCCTGCCCATATACTTCCAGATTTCCTCTGTTAACTCTTGTCTAGTCTCCAGGAAAACATGGGAAAATTCTAGGCGTTTTCTATCTAGTGTGAAGCCTTTGCAAAATTGTCTGTTACTTGGAAAAAATATTCAACACAATGGCTTACGCTCCTCTTCCACAGCAAGCAGAGAGAGTTTTCAGCTCCATCACAGGATAACCACACCTCACTGTCCTACAAAGCACCTATAATATGGACACAGGTCATATTTGCAAGGGGTATTGAGAATTCAAAGTTCTGAGGAAAAGCTTTAGTTTTTAATACTGATTGGTAGCAGAAACAAAGACATTGTTTAGACATTACACACCTAAAGATGTATTTATTTCCTTATATTTGTCGAGCTTTATTACTGATTGCTTGAAGTGACTATAAGAAGAACTCCTCCTGGCATTTGGAGTGTAAGAGGAAGGAGAGGATCTGTTATAAGAGGTAAGCAGAAAGATTATTACTTTTAAAGTAGTATTTATTTAAGTGAAGATGAAAGGGCAGAAAATTCCAGTAAATTCCACTCCATTTTTCACCTCATGAAGCAGAGAATAGATATAATATGTAATGCTTATGTAGTACCTTTTCTTTTTCTTTTACTGCTATTGTTTGGAACACAAATTATTCCTGCTATTAAGTGTCTGGGAATAGGAATATAAAACATATAGATACTATATTGGGAGGGAAAAAGTAGAATCTGTGCTTAGTTTTGGTGTTATGCTGAAAGTGAAGCAATTGATTGCATACAGCACTCACTGCAGGATTTAAAAAAATCATTTAGAGACTGGTGAAAACATGTGTCCCAAACTGGATAGGTAATTTCTCCCAGTGAGTCAGATTCTATGCTGACAGGTCATTCCTCCACAGGAAAATAAGGCTGAAGTTATTACTGTTCAAATAAATTAAGATTCTCTACCATACAACGGGAACAGCAGGGGTGAAAAAAAAGACAGAAATGCTCCTGGAAAACATCTGATAAATGAGCTAACAACAATTTATTTCCCAATAAAACCTTTTTAGTTGTTTATCTAAAGAATCTTGTTGTATTTTACATGTTACATGCCACTGTGCAGCTGTGGAATGCTTCAAGATTCCAATACCAAGACCACTTGCCCTTAGAAATAGGGCACTGTTTGTAGGGGGAAGATATTGTGAAAGTAATAAGAGATGAAAAATTACTGACAGGCTGTCATTTTGCTACTTAGCAATAGTAATAGTAGCAGAGCATGTGTGAAAAACAAAATAGCTTTTCGAAGCTGTGAGGGCTCCCTATCTTGGTATCTGCTCATCTGCCTTTGGGTGCTTCTGGTGCAGCTGAAGGAAATGCCACTGCCTTCTTGTTTTCTATTCACATCAGTTGTTTCAGTCTGTCAAAACAATCTTTTAAGATGAAAAAGCTAGAAGAGAAACAGTGCTGCAGCTTAGTTTCCAGGAGGAAAGCCATGCCTAAATATGTTTAAATATGTTTTGCTTTTGTGTGTGTGTGTGTGTGTGTGTGAGTAACCCAAAACAAGAGAGAAAACAAAACATGGTTTGTCATGATTTCTTGGTTGAGCACAAGTGAGTAAAGTGGAAAACAATCATATCAGAAGCAATGACTATTTGAATAACTAGCTGACAGTATGCCAGGTAACGCTGAAAATGCTGGAAAAGGGTGAAGAATGTGGGAAAGCACCAGTAGAACAGGCTTGTAGTGCATCAGGTGCATCTGGTTGGATTTGCAGCCAGAAAAATATGGGTATTATATCATCAAGAGTATATGTGCACATCAAAATAAATATGTCCATAACAAGCATGGCCCTTCTCAGTTGCATTATAAACTCATATTTGTACTGCAAATGTCCACTGTTTGTTGGATGTGGGCATGTGCCAAGCTGAAGTAGGCAAAATAACACAGGTAAACAATTAGTCAGTGCATGCAATAAGCATAAGGTTGGCTGTCTGTGAGCACAGACTTCTGGGAGAACACATTCTAATAGGCTTTTGCCTGTACAGAAGGGCACCCTCACTTTGCAACTTACTGATTTTTCTGATTAAAGTAGCTGGGAAGTGTTTCTGGTCCTAAGCACACTTTGTGACTGACGAGGCCAAGGCTCCTGACCAGTGGCTTGTCTGTGATGAACAGCCAGGAAATAACACACGGGAAAATCATCAGCACAATCAGAAGTGCAGTTGGAACTGCGTTGTCAAGGAAGGCTTGTTACACTCCAAAGGAGAAATTAACTAAGCCACTTCATTAGTCAGGCTGAGAGCATAAAAGAACAAATAAATAGCAGACAAGAAAAAAATACCAGTCTTGAAGTAAAAAACTTGCATTTCTGAAAAGAGTACTGTAATTTCTTAATGTATCTTTCAAAAATTCCTTCAGAGCTTAGCAAATGCCTAATATATTTACACCCTAAAGGGTTTAATAGTTCCAAGTGATAAACTACAAAATGTATTTTGATGGTTTTTAACTTCTTTAAGATATGACCCTTGTTTAACAGAGAACAGCAATCAAATCTGTAATATAAACAATCAGCATTTTAAACTCCTTATTAAAAATTCTTTATTTTAGACATGGATTGTTCTTTGCTGTGTGCCTCCACTGAAACCACAGTGGAACAGTACCCTAAATATGATCTACCAGCACAGGATAGAGTTCTCTAACATTTTCATCCCTTCACTCCCAGATAGACCTTACATTACAGAGGGACCTGCCCATGGAGCTAAATCTGTTTCACGCAAGTAGTAGGTGCATCCATTTTTGATTAATTGCTTTTGTGCCTACCTGACAATGTTCATACCACCACGACTTCTTGGTCTTCCAAGAGAGCTGAACAGGGTTTTTGTTTGTTAAGGGGTTGGGTCTAGGCCAAGCATGCTTGTGTATGTGACTGATACAGAGCCAGTTTCCAGCCCAAGTAATTCTCATTGTCAGCACGTGAAGGACCAACTGCATCTCCCCTGCCCTAGAGACATCTGCTCAGTGACAGTTAGAATTTATGACTTCTGTTCTCCCTCTTGTACAGTAAAGCCTTCCAGATAAAAATCTTGTGGGTATCAGATAATCTGTGCAAAATATTATAACTTCAGTATGCCTTTAGATGAAAATTCAGCAAAAAAGGCATCTACCCATCTCTAATTATGACGAACTATGAAAACCATACAATGCATGTGTGTTCATATATCTACATATGAAAATTGTATCTAAAACAATAGAACATGTTAATAAATAAAAATGTAGTGTGGTTTCATTTCACCCTTTCAGATCTGATTCCTTTAGTCCTGACCTAATGCCTTTTTCACTCCTATTACCTGCTGTTGAAATGACCTTTGGGAACACAAGCTTCCTGACAGCTACTCTTCATTTCAGTAGGTGTGAACCAGACACAGTATGGCAGGCAAATGCAATTTCAGGGTCTCACAAATCAAATACAGTTCAGGAACAAAAGGTGAATTTGTTTAAAATTCCTCTAATTCACATTAGTAGTTTGATAATTTAGGTGTCAGAAAGGTTGTGCATCAGTGTAATGTCTGGTCATGTAACAAATACCTGATACTAAAACCTCACAGTTATAGTTATGAAATACCTGAGATTAAAAGGTCAGAAATGGTTTTCCTTCATGTCTTTGTGTAAGGTTCAAAACTCCAGCATTCAGCCATACAACACACTGAAGTTCAGATGCCACTTTTATCTGACAACAGCCTATTTGAAGATGCTCACAGAGGCCTATCCCTTTAATTATGGGAAGAATGACATTCCTGCTCACTTTCACAAGATGGATTAGCCACTGGTTAATACAGGTTTTCTTTTTCTTAATTTAAGCTTCAAAAGAGAAATAAAAGTCTTGAAACAGAATTGTTAGAACTTTCGAATCCAGCTAAAAAATTTGACTTTCCATTTGGAAAAGCCTACATCATTCAAAAGGTGCATGTATGTCTGGTAATGTATGTTAAAAGCTGTTCAACCTTCCAAGTATGAAAATGAGTCACATAATAATGACAATTGAGATTTTTTTCATAACATCTACTGATAACAAAGAAAATACAACCATCAATATAGATGATAGAGAGCTATTGAATGCTACTGCACTGCTCCCTCCTTCTAAGAAGGCTATTATAATCTTTTGAGTCTTTTACCAAATATGGGTCCAACAGCTAAATCAGAAAAAAAACCCTGTATTTTTGGAAAGCCACTGGATCTAAGATTATTGGCACAGCAAAACTATAGCACAGAAAATTCCATCTTGGAGAATGGAGACATTTGACGATATATTTGTTTCCTGATAGAAATAGTTAAAGAAATGTTCTTGAAGCTAATTGTAATTGTTGCTGGTTTTCACCAATCTTTTACTGGTCGTGATCGTCTTGCTAAAATAAGGCTCACACTTGAACATTTCTGAGAGTTATCTCACTGTGAGAAACCGCAAGCACATTTCTAGACCATTTGAGGATACCTGAGGATGCTTGAGGCATTTCTGAGGCAAAATGCAAGTTATGACACGCATTCCTTGCCTTTACAGGAACAAGTAATTCTGCAACTCTTCTTTGGTCAGAACTTAACAGCCTAAACCCAGCCACAAGCTTGGCATTTGAATCCATACTTCAGGATAGATGTTTTTTGCTGGCCCAAAATGTCAGGGACATAAACAACCAGTCTAGTCTAGTTAGACTAGATACTCAGTCTAGTTTGAAGAATCCCAGCAGGATTAAATTCAAGTCCTTATCGGTTTAATTGAACATTTGCTGTGGAAAAAGAGTGCAAAACTGAGCATTTCTATATACTTTGAATGCCACCTACCAAACTGGATCATTAGCTCTAGCTGCTAATGGAGTACTGCTATTAAAAATAAAAAGATATTAAATCAAAGGCCATTTCTCCTAATGGGAGCCAAGTCAGTGGTTTTCACCTTGGAAACGGGTGGAATGGATTTTGTGCCTACCCAGCACAAAAACACACCCAGAGAGCCCACAGTCATCTGGGAGAAGGTTAAGCCAGTTCAGTGTCTGTGCTGAGTGTAGACCCTCCCCTGCTCAGGGAATTCATTCCTGCTTTCCTGAGCTCCGCCTGCAGTATCTAGAGGAAAGCAGGCTCGCATTGTCTTCCACTGCTTGCCCCAGGAAACATGATATCATTCTCAAACAAAAGCGGGAAAGCTGACAGATCTATTGAGATGGGTGTGACTGCAGCACACACCTCACTGTTCAGCCGCTGTGGAAAATGCAGTGACTGGAAGATCATCGGTGCTGGGCAGTCTGTGCTCTCCACATTTTTATAGCTAATCTCTGCAAATGACTTGTTTCTCCTGTACTTGTGACTTTATGAACATCTTTGCTGTCTGTGTCAAATAGGTATATCACACCATGCAGAGAAACAGGAGCGACAAGGAAAAAAGTTGGAATAACTAGAATTTCTTTTCTTCTCCATCCATAATGTTTACAGCACCAGATACTTCCAAAAAGTGTAAAGCTGGGAGTGATCTGAGCAGTAAATACATTGAATCCGTGTGCAGCTAAGCAATCAAGAAATCAAAGCCAAAGAAGAGGAACTGGTAATAACAGTATGCAGACTATTAGAGCAATTGCTAGATAAGAATACTTCCAAGCATGATTTTAACAGATTAAAAACCCTTTTTTTTGTCTGCATTAACCTTTAGCCTTTTATAGATGCCAAAAGTAACATCTCAAATTCGCAATTTTATTGATAACAGCTGTTAGCATGCTGCTAATCAAGAAGATCTGTGCAAAGCAATTGTGAAGAAAGTTGCATGGAAATGAAGACTTCTGCCTTTTCTTGCTACTTTCTGGCTTTCATTACAGGACAATTTGCAGTTTTACAAGCACATCACATTTTTACTGTAAGATGCGCTACATACAATGGTCAAGGGTGAGTTAAGAGTCTAAGTTTATCATGTGACTTGTATTTTTCTTTCACAGATTTTTTCAGAAGAAACTGACTAGAAAATCAAAATGAGGATTGTAAAAGCAATACTCAAATGTGGAGTAACTTTGATGGCAGGAGGACAGTGTTCCTCAGGACTCTACATGTGATAGGTTCAGCAATGTATCTGTAAATTAATGCTGAAATTACTGCAAACTAAATTTGAATTAGTATGTTTCTGTATACCTTTCTACATATATATCTTATGATAATTTCTGACTTGCTGAACTAACGAGATTTGCTGATAATACTATATAACTGTATTTGAAGTGTTTTTAATTGATCTTGTATTTTTTCCCCTTTTTTGTTCACTGCTTTTCATCTAAATTCCACTTATAGAATCTTGTCTAAAATCAGATACTGGAATAGCTACACACATCAAGTGCACAGCTAGGTCGTAAAGTCAGTCACAGGAGAAGCTGACATTTACTCTGTATTTAGAACAGATTTCTTAGGGAAAGATACCACTGGTTTCAAAGTTATTAGCTGTATGAAAAAATTAGTACCATTAGGCAGAAAAAAAACCCCTGCTGCAGCATGTATCAACAAATAACTTCAACAATTAAAACCTGCAGCAGTGGATCCTACGAGTAGTTAAATCACCCCCAGTTGCTTGGCCCCAGTCCTACCCCCACCCGCTGTAAGTGCTCTACACAGGACAGTGGACTCACTGAAACAAACATGAGTACTTAAATCAGTAAAGGTAAACGCTGGACTGAAGGATAGACAGTCAAAGGGTAGGTGCATCCTGTGTGAAAAACAATAAAAATAAACAAACAAAGAAAGGCATGACAGGTCCATTATAGCGATTAAAGCCAAAGTTTACCTGAAATCAACAGGCTGAATCCATAGAGAATTAGGTGTGCTAGAGGGTCCATGCTTTCCAAAGTGTATCCATCCAGTTCTTACAGTCACACATGGAGTATCCTTTCCCCGGGGTAGACCTTTAGCAGTTACTCTTGTCCTGCATGGTACGCTGTTTACAAGTCACAGGCAAGAAATCAGAGCTCTGGCGCAGGCTGGAACAGTCTCATTGCTGTCTGAGTACAGGGAGTTTAAGTTCCTTTTTCCTGTTTCCTTTGTAGATTAGGATGGGAAAGGCAGGATCTTAAAGGCATTTTTGTATCAGCAGGACTGCAGGGCAGTGCAAATCCCGTCCATCCAGCAATACATCAAAACAATTATCTGGAGCTGCTGGAGAAGCAGGGGACTGCTGTTATTCACAGTCAGCAGAATAGGAACAATGATGGCATCCTCCAGTAGGCGGGAGAGTGCAAGTAAAACATCCTCCACCTAGGTACAGTAGGTGAAAAGTGTTATTATCTCCTTCTTAAAGTCCAGGTCTGCTAACTTCTCAGAGTGCTATCCTGTTTCCCCGTATTTATGTAATCCACATGTAAGCTGCTAGATGCAATGCATTTCTGCACACAATAATGAAAGTAATGAAGTAAACAGTAACAAAGCATCCAGCTGAATCCAATATAGACCTAAACCATCCACAATCCAGCAAACTACTCCCTTAGTTCTTGTATTTTACTGGAACGAATTTTTCTTTACATCTGACAATTGGAAACAGACTGAAAACTTGTTGCAATAATAAATCTCACACAGAGTTATTATGACTTCAGTGGGATTAAAATTCCCGCATCACTCAGGGAGGTCTTGAAACTAGGAAGATAAAACAAAACACAAAGAAAAAATACAAAGTAAAGCAGAATAAATAAATAAATAAATGGAAAGGCAGCACTCAAATATATAAACAGAATTTAAAATCAAGAGCAATTTTATTTACCACTTGACTAAACATGATCCATGGCAATATAACATTTGGAAGTTCTATAGTCCTGCCAAGATGCCAACAGGCAGAATTACTTTTATGGAAGTACAGAAAAAGGAACATTCAGTATAATTTTGGAAATGGGGTATAGGGTTATCCTACTTTGATTTAATTTCCTTTTCAGACTTTGCTTATAGTGTAGATTTGATGGAGGAAGTCCTTCACACCCAAGATCTACTGCCACATGGAGAGAAGGGTTACAGCCACAGCAAATGGGAAGGCAGCAGCCCAGAGTTTCTCACATGTGTCCCTCCTGTCCCTCCATAACTGAAAGCCAAACCAGGTCAAAATGTGCACCGAAAACATCCTTTGAGTTCAAAAACATAGTATGTGGTACAAACACTACTATAATTCCTTTTTGACACCTAAAGAAGGCAGAATATAAGATATTTGTGTAGTGTGGTTTCAGACTTAAAAAAACCCACATGTATTTTGTCCATTTTAGATTTTGGAAAACATCTACTCTTTTTCTACTCTTACATGTGAAGCAGCAGTTATTACTCCTTTCCAACTGTGCCTTAGCTTTTATAAGCCTGCAAGCAGAGATTCCTCCAATTTCAGAATACTTATTGTATTAGCAGATACTAAGTATTATTGTATTTCCTATCTAGTGGATAACTCTGTTTTGTCATTCATTTAACCTGCTTATAAGTTGGCCAATTCTTGATTATTTTTTAATATCTTTTGATTTGTTGAGAGATGAGGAACAGGAGGGAAGGAGAGGGAGGTTAAACAACTTCAGTCAAAGCTGTGGTTCTTCAGATTGCTGTGGTAAGTTTAGAGGGTTTTTTAAAGTTTTGACTTAAATCACTTTCCTGCTGTAAAGAGGTCACTGAGAAGAAATGCATCATGTTCCATTTGAAATACATCTAAATACATGCAATGCTCCTGGTACTGATTTTGCAGTATGAAAAATGGGCCAGGTGAGCTGTTCATTCTTTTGTGAAGAACTAACTTGTACTTACTGATCATTTCATTGGCCATGATGATAAGGTAGTTGTTTATCTCCAGGACAGAGTGGACAACCTGAACATGCAGTATTCCACAAATACAAGAAGGTTGCAAAGGCCTGCTGAAGCCAGAAGAGAGGAAATACATACTAACCCAAGTTAGAATTTATTTAGGGCAGCAGCATCAGCAGGATTGTGTACTTGATTTCTGTTTCATTACAAAACTTCATTTTTTAAAAAATAAAGAATAGCATCTATAATTCAGCAAAAATTAAAATTTTTCCACTTAGGTCTGTTTCTGTTTGGAAAGCTCTTAAGTGCCAGAGTTTAAATACTGATCCTACTGAAGTGAAAATTAATCACATTATAATTTTTTTTCTACTGCAGAATTCAAAGGATTACAATATTCTGACTTACTCTCACTCAACATTAAGTGTCTGCTAGGTCTGCCTTTCATATTTTCATCCTTATATTTTCATGAGACTGGATTGTAAGTATTTTTTAAGGTAGGTCATATCAATTTTGTGTTCCCTGAAGTAGAAACTGTATGATCTGATCACCCTCGGATTGGTGAGTGACACAGAAGTGCAGTAGAATTGTCTGTCCCCCACAAAAAACAGATAGTCCTTAGCTAATGGGGATACTGAGTCTCAGCCTGCATTACTATTCACTATTAATGACCTGAAGAATTCTGAATAGCCTTTGGCAAAATCAGAGGGCCAGTAAAAGAAACTGGACTAAAAGTAAGCATGGCATAAGGAATAAAATATGGTACTGAGTTACTCTATCTTTTATTGCTTGTGGGGCTGTTGATTACCAGGCTGTCCAATGAACATCCTTCCCACATCCTCAGGTAGGCAGCTGTACTTTGGCCCTATAGACCACACTCCTGTCTTTTCTAAACATACTTGGAAAGACTCCAAAAACTGCGAAGAGTTCCCCTCAGAAACACCAGTTTTTTTGACTGTTAACTGCTGATTCAAACATTTTCCCATCTTAATCCCCAACACAATGGCATGCATGAATTCAAATTAGTTGCAGGAGGGAAAAATTGTCTTCCAACATGTAAATATAATCCTAGCATTAAACATGGCTCTTCATAATTCTCTTTGCTGAAGGCTAATTTTATGATGTCAAGTGCCCTGAACTACTGACACCAGGCTTTCCTCTTTAGATAAGCAGCATACTTGTCTCAAGGATAACCCATTCATACATGCGGTACCACATGGAAATATGTGAAGAGGAAAAAGAAACAATGCCACTGCACTTCTTTAGTCAGGTAGATGTGTTAGCAAAAATCACATATCCTCTTGTAGTGTCTGGTTGTATTATATTCTTTGGAACCAACCCATTACTTTGGCCTTGACGTGATGATAATGTGTGTTAGTAGGAGGCAGTAAAGGATCTTTAGGAATTATTACTCATCACAATCAGCTAATGTGAAACAAAGGTTCACAAATTAGGGGGTTTAAGCTTCTTTTCTCAAACAGGTCCTCTGGATCTGTTCTCCTCTGGAACATGGCCTATGCTGCTGAGGCCAGCCCTAGGCCCTAAGCCATCTACCTGGGACCACCTAGAAGTGAGAGGTAGCAGCCAGGAGACCAGGGAGAGGACATGTGCAGCTGCTGGTGGGAGCACTCAGGATAAGCACTTCCCCTACCACTTCAGTGGAAGTGGTAAATGGAGGGAAGTAAAGGTTTCTGGGGTACATGTCATGCAAACATGGGCAGGACAGTACGGACGAACAGTGCTGTTGAAATGGGTGGTTCTGAGAAACTTTAAGATGAGGTAGAAAACGTAACAGAGTTTTTTGCTGCACATCATTCTGAGGAGGTGCAGTTTCTTTATGCTTTTTCTACTGCTTCTCCTGCATATGCACATTTGGAAGGCAATTCAGGGCTGTAAACATAGCCTCTTATTGCATGTGATCTTTGAAGATCTGACTGTTGTTTACAAGGACCAGGAAATGGGTCATGTCAACTAGATCTCTGGAGTAGTGTTCTCAGTCATTAGGGTTACAAAAATTAATTCTTAATATCCTGTTTACACAACCTACTATCTTCCGCTGACTAACAATCACACTCTTAGTATGATTTAATCATGCTTTTTAATAGTGATTTTGAACAAGTACAACTTAGTGATAAAATTGCTGTACACCTGCCTCTTCTTCCAAATTTGGGATTGGTAATCTTGCAGAAATCTTGGAAATCTGAAGGCTTTATTTAGAATTTTGTCTCTCATGCATAACTGTTAAAGTCAGTGATGCAACTGATAATTTCTACTATAGTCACTATTTTCTTTTTCTTCCTAATTTTAAGAGGTGTTGAGCCCCCCTTACCTCATAAGTATTCATGGACAAACTTGAATTGTATGTTGGAGACAGAGGTCTTGCAGCTTACTCATCCTTTGCTGCACAGCAGAAATCTTGGGGGTGATACAAAGACACCAGTGCTCAGTGAATCAAGCTCTGTCACTTTAAATGGACATAGCTTTCAAGGAATTAGCTCTACAAGAGGAAACAAGAGTGGATAATTTGACTTTTTTTTCCTTTTTTTTTTTTTTTTTTGGTTTTGGTTTTTTGTTTTTTTTTTTTTTTTTTTAATGTGGAACATTTCCTCCCATTTCACACATTTGGCATATTGTCCAGTTAGTCCTCCTTCCTGAAAGGACTTCTAACTGTTGAGTCCAAGTCAGATCAAGAACACTTCTTCCTCTACTCCAAGATTCTGTCAATCCCAACAAATGATTGATCAAAACTAGGATTTGAATTCAGATCATCTCTGTAGCAGTGGATGCTTAAAGGCTTCCTTCCTCTCGACTCAGAAAGAAAAAAGATGACAACTATTTTGTTTGGGAGTAATCCAGTTCTCTTCTGAGTGACTGACCTGCCTTCCTCTGCACATACAAGACATGTATCATTTGGTGCTCAGCTACTATTCACAACATGCAGGTGTTCAAGTGAACTCCAATTTTAGGACCATCTTCAGAATCTGACAGATTTTCACTCCAATTGCTACATCCACCACACCCAGATGATTTATCACCATGAGACACCAAGGAGCTCACTCAAAGCAGATACTTTAAGAACAATAAGCTTTCAATATATTTCTCCTCAAACCAAGACTTTCCAATGGCTAGAACCACTTCATAAGGCCTGCACTATGCCTTGTATTTTTGTTTTATGCTTGCAGCAGGAAAACAGAAGTGTACTGAAAGAATTTACCAACACTTCACCTTGGAATCATGTCCCTACAATTGTGAAACAGCACATACTAGCAGTAAAAGCCATTAACTAAAGTTGTCAGGCAGAAAGGACTCTAAGTGTTCTGCCTGTCTGGAATTGCTCACAGGAATATGGCATTGTTGTCTTCTAAGATCACTAAGAGAAATTTAAAAATAAACTTGTTTTGAAAGAAAAACAAGCTTTTGAAAATCACCATGAAAAGTAATGTAGGCAGGATGAACCAGGAAGACTAAGAAGAGGATTAACCTTTGCTTGCAGCAAAAACACAGTCTGCCTGGAGATATGATGATATCCCTGAATACACGGGAACAAGGTTGGTGCACAGTCATGCCATCATCAGCTGGGAACAACAGCAGTCATTGCTGTGCTCACCCTCAAGCACAAATAACATGGCAGCAACAGACCCTTTGGTTGACTGCTTTTAAATTGTAGTGCTTCTTTTCATACAGTGTGTCATTGAAGTGGGATGTAGAGTGACAGTAACTGTCAAACCTGGCATCCTAATGCTTCAATGGCATCTTACTGAAGGTATGGAAACTTTTAAGAAACTGCATACACGCAATTCCATGGAGCTTGTTGAGATGCGCCCTAATGTAGAGAGATAGCTGACTTAAGGCATTGCAAGGTCATTCCTGAGTACAGTAATTTCACGGTTATAAGCCGCACCATTTTAACTAAAGTTTTGGTCCAAACCTGGAGTGCGGCTTGTAATCTGGAGCGGCTAATATGTGATAAAAAATTCTGAAATTAGCCAACTGGAAATGCGAGCCGGCAGCAGCCCCGAGCCATGCCCACCCGGCCCTGGTGGAGCAGCACCGAGCTGGGGGGAGCGAACACGGTGCGGGCCGGGCGGGCAGCGCCGGGCTGGGGGGAGTGAACGCAGCGGGAGCCGGGTGGAGGGAACGCGGCAGTGGCAGGTCCGGCGCTGGGCCAGGGCCAGCCCGCCCAGCGGGGGTGGGGCCAGCAGCACCGGGCCCCTGGTCGGGGGAAGTGAACACAGAGCAGCAGTGGGACCAGCAGCACCGGGTCAGGGCCAGCCCGCCCAACATCAGCAGTGCAGGCAGGGACGAGTGAGCCCAGCAGCAGCAGCTGGCCTCGAGCGGCCCCGCCGAGCGGCAGCACTGAGCTGGCTCACTTGGCCCCGTTGGCAGCCCCAAGTGGGCCAAGCCCGCCCCGAGCCGAGGCAGTAAATCCCACGATCCTGCGATTCTGCTACTAGTTGGCAACTTTGTGAAAGTTGCATAGGGATCCTCGCTGTGAACGGAAGTGCGGCTAATGATCTGGTGCGGCTTATTTATGGACAAAAAACGAAATGTTGCCGACACCCAGACATGTGGCTTACAATTAGTGCAGCTTGTAATTGTGAAATTATTGTAAGCTTTTTTTTAAATGGTGGTAAGGGAGAGGCTTCTGAGTACTGAAAGCTAGAATATGTTAGTCCTACCTTCAGGAGAGCAAGAAGAGTGATCCAGGGAGTGATAAGACTGGTTCAGCTTCGTCTCAGTACCCCCAAAAATTGTGGAACAACTAAGGCTGGATATAATTTCCCAGGATGGGAACTTGATTATGTGAAGAGGGCACAGATTTATGAAGCAGAAATTATGCTTAACCAACCTGATAGCCATCCACAATGAGGCACCTAACTCAATGTGCAAGGAGAGGGGTGTGGATGTTGTTAACCTCAACACAAGCAAGGTGTTTGCATGTTAAATCCCCATAAATAAGCTGACAAAGTATGGTTAGATAAGTATGGTTAAAAAAGCAGGCTCAGGACTCACTGTATGGTCAGTTGGAGGCCAGGCAGCATGGAATATCACTGCCATTGATATGGTGGCAATACTGTTTAACCTCTTCACTTATGACCTAGACAATGTGTCGGAGTTCACCCCCAGAAAGTTTGCAGATGACACAAAGCCAGGAGGAGTGGCTGATACACTATATGGGTGCAGTGCTGTTCAGAGGGATCTAACAGGTAAAGCAGGCAGCCAAGAATGTCATGAAGTTCCACACAGATACATGCATAATCCTGCCCCTGTGGAGGAACCATCAGGCACTCATGCACACTGAGGGCTGAGGGGCTGGATACTTGCTTTACTGGGAAGGACCTTGGAGCCCTTCCTGGTGTACACCAAGCTGACCAAGAGCCAACAATGTACAGCCAAACAAGTCAGCAGTATTCTGGGACAAGTTAAGAAGAGCATTGCCAGGCAGGCTGACACAGATGATACTTACTCAGCCTGGTGAGAGAGGTGAGTGGAAGAGATTTTAAGTATCACCATTCTGCAGATGCTGCCAGTTAATTCATGTCCTCTCAGTCTGAAGTCATAGCATAAAATGGATAAAAGATTGCCTGGGTAGAAAGCAATCTGTGTTACTGAATTAGTGTCCTGATGTACACACAGGAGCTTTAGTGAAAAAAACATTATCTTTAAAAACCGTATTAAAAAAAAAAAAAAAAAGATAAAGAAAAGGTGATTTTCACTGATACTTGAGGAACTACAAAAGGGTACAATTTACTCACCTCACTACTAGGAGTGAGTTAATAATCTTCCGGAGGGAGATGAAACACTTGCTACATAGTTCATCACTCAGAATCCACACAGCTATTTTCAGCCATGGGTACTATGACTGCTATCAAGGACTATAAGGGTGAATTGAGAGAAAGAATGAGTGATGAGATTCTTACACAGAAACAGGTTATCTGAAGATCCTTCAGCAGAACAAGGAAAAGAACAGCATCCCAGAGAAATGGGTTTCATGACAGGCACCTCCTGGGAACACAGCAAAAACCTGTGAACTTTACCATGCTATCTTACAGAAAAACTACCAAGGAATAAAACCTTTTCCTGCCCTGAGAGAAAGCAAAGTCAAAGCAGTCTGTTTATTCAGTCTGCAGTTTTTTTCCATTGTTCATTACAATATGTTATTCTAGCACAAGTGGAATTTAGGAGGTGATCTCTGCGGTTGATGGTTTGATTGGTGAGAATATTAGACTTCAACTTTATCTCTGTAAATAATGGGCTTTCTCTGGAATAGCTGAAACTCTGACAGGAAGGAAGAGACTTTAGTGGGAATTTCCCCTAGATAACAGTCCTTAGTTTATAGAAATCCTGTTCCATTATCTCTAAATATTCTAAATATATAGAGCAACACGATTTAGTGCGCTGAATTAGCAAACACAGTGCTCTCTGCACATATCTTCAGTATCTTTAGCGATTTCTTTATACTCAAAATGATGATCACAGATTTGAGGAGATTAGTGACAAAAATACAGAACTATTTTAATGGAGTCAGAACATTTCCTAATTTCTCTGCTCCAGTTTCATGAGGTGAGGTGCATAGTCTACCTCTTCTCTGCAAAACTTTTCTAAAAGAGCGAAGCAACTATAAATCCAGATACCACTTCTTTTTAGTAGTTTCTTTCTACAAGCCTAATTTACTGTTTAGCTAAAATTTCTATCAATAGCAACTGTGCTTTTTCCACTTGATCAGGATTATCTTACAATATACCAGATGGAAAAAAAAATCAATAAGCAGTTTATAAATACATTACATGTAGAATGTGAGACCAATATATAAATGGAATTTTTTAAATCTAAGCATTTTTTAAAATTTCTGTATCATAAAGTACGTTGTTACTTTCTATCTAAGTCCTAGTTTTGTTCTATGTTGAAACTCTTTCTTGTGGATTTATTAAGAGGTTCCATATGACCCTGCTGCTTGAAACTGAAGGGAAAAAAAATTGCAGAAAATACAAATAATTTTCTTTGCTACTTCCTTTATTGGTGAATACTACAGCAGTAAAATGCTCCACACAGAATCAGTGTTAGCTATGTTTGTAAAGTAGTGAAACAGTTTGATCTTTATACTTACACCTTAAAAAATAAGGAACTTAATTCCCCAGTAGGAAATGAAAACTTGCTGGCATTTGCTTTTATTGTAAGATTTTACACTATGAAGCAATTTTAACTTTAAAAGATGTTTCTCATCCTTAGATGCTTTCCTTACTCAGTATAAATTGCTATCTATATAGGTACAGTATGCTGATATTACTGTATCTTATTACACACTTCATTTGAGATAATGCATATAACAGCCTGTCAAGCAGTCCTCCTGCTCTGTTTGGCAGGGATAGGACTACAAGGCAATTAGAAACTCAGTGTGTAAAGCAGACTAAAATTTCACATTTGAGATGCAATTCAGCAATCGGCCTCAGTAAATCATTGGGCAGTAGTTCCTTTTGTTTCTAAAATTCGTATGTTTATTTCTAAAAATTTTAAACAGTACAAAACAAGGGACAGTATTAAAATCTGTAACTTCTAAAAACCCGAAAAAATAATTTTAAGAATGTCTGTCACCCTAGGGGTGAGTGAATGATCTCAGCAGTCCAGCTTTCCACACAGCCTTTGCACATCTCTCATTGTTGGTCCATTCATGCAGGAAGGAAATGCTTGGGTTCAGTTCTTGGTGCTCTGTAAAGCTTCTATGAGAGCTTTGTTGTGTTCTTTGACCAGCTTTCTTGCATTCTCCATTATTGGCTGGTAGTCACTCTC
This sequence comes from Catharus ustulatus, assembly GCF_009819885.2. NCBI lineage: Eukaryota > Metazoa > Chordata > Aves > Passeriformes > Turdidae > Catharus > Catharus ustulatus. The sequence goes on along the minus strand of NC_046262.2, from coordinate 61,035,206 downwards.
CCGACTTTTTGTTGCTATGACTGATTAAAATAATTAAGAAAACAAACTGCTAGTATAAATATAAGCACAATCACAGATCACAAGGGAACTACAACACCATACATTTCCTTTTGTAAAAACTATTAAGGGATGAAAGGATGAAAATAGTGGAAAAAACTCAAACTGGGGCTAAAAGACTTACACTAATTTACTAGCTGCCATCTCATGACAAGCACTGTAGAAAAAGGAAGAGATAACATGCCTGGGTCACTTTCGTTTTCTATATACATATACGTATAGGCAATAAGTCCCTCATGAAGGACTCCGCCTATTTTTACAAAGCCAAACCATTTCAAGACACTCAATAATGTACAGTCACACAGTCTGGCTACAAAAATCCCAGTGAAAGAATGCCCTGTCCATTAACCCAAGCAGACATAAGTACTCTGTATAAGGGTCTGCACTTGGATAGGCAATATTTCATACCAAGTTAGGAGATTCTTTAATATCCTGATCAACTTTTTCTCTTGGTTTGTCTTACTGACTTTTCTCTTAAGAAAAATTGTGTTAAAGACTACTACCTTGTTAAAATATTTCTGTAGAGCCTCCCTCAAAGAGAATGTGGCTCCAACTATATTACACTGTCCAAAACTTTTTTCAGATATATTTCTAAGAATTAGAGCATTTTCCAGATTTGAGAAATGGGACATTTGATATGTGCCAAAAACAACACTACAGTAATTTCACGATTATAAGCTGCACCATTTTGACTAAAGGTTTGGTCCGAACCCAGAAGTGCGGCTTGTAATCCGGAGCGGCTAATATGTGAAAAAAATTCTGAAATTTGCCAACTGGAAATGCGAGCCGGCAGCAGCCCCGAGCTGAGCCGCGGCCACCTGGCCCCAGCAGGGCAGCACCAGGCCGGGGGAAACAAACGCAGGGGGCCGAGCGGGCAGCACTGGGCTGCGGGGGGCGAACGCGGCAGTGGTGGGACCGGCAGTGCTGGGCCAGGGCGAGCCCGCCCAGCGGGGGTGGGGCCAGCAGTGCCGGGCCCCGGGTCAGGGGGAGCAAACACAGCAGCAGCAGGACTGGCAGCGCCGGGCCAGGGCCAGCCCACCTGATGCTGGTAGTGCAGGCAGGGACGAGTGAGCCCAGCAGTGGCGGCCAGCCGGCCCCAAGTGGCCCTGCCAAGTGGCAGCGCTGAACTGGCTCACTCAGCCCCATCGGCAGCCCCAAGCATGCCGAGCCCACCCCGAGCCGAGCCAGTAAATCCCGTGATCCTGCAATTCTGCTACTAATTGGCAACTTTGTGAAAGTTGCACAGGGATCCTCGCTGCAAGCAAAAGTGTGGCTTACAATCCGGTGCGGCTTATTTATGGACAAAGAATGAAATGTTGCCGACACCCAGACATGCAGCTTATAATTAGGTGCGCCTTGTAATCGTGAAGTTACTGTATATATACATATAGATATAGCTATATGTATATGCATTAATTACTAAATAATTATCATCATCATCAGTATTATTTTTGTGATGGCTAGGCTATTACAGAATTGCCTGAAATATATCCCTGTGCCATATTCCAAGACATTAAGGAATGTTCACTGTCCAACACACTACACTAGATGTTGGGGTCTAGTTTTGATGTTACCTTTACCAATTACATTTGTACTGTAATCATCTAACAGTGATTTTTGTGCATATTAGAGATTTCAGATTTTTTAAATAAAATTTATTTGTTAAATAATTTTAAAGAAGCAATTTTATTGCAGTGAATTTACTGTCTCTAAGAACATAAAATAAAAGAGCAGCCTGGTCCTATTCAGATCTCTATCACAACTAAGGAGAGAAATAGAAAAGTAGTATCAGATGAGAAGAACCATCAATTCTAATTAAAACAAACTACTTTTCCTAATTTCAAAAACTATCTTATGAAAACCATTTCCAAACTGGCAAGTAACAATTTTGCTGATATGATTACTTGTTAATTTGAAATGCATAAAGAGAGAGCAACAAGACAGTTCTCCTACCCCAGCATATTTTCAAACAGTGCTACACTGGTAGATTAACATCAGATAAGACTGGAGAGATATGAAGATGAACTTTGTATGAAACCTAGTGGCAAACCTTAGAAAGAAGGAAGAACTCCAGACTGCAAGGCAAAGCTTATGTTTTAGGACCCTGCAATATAGTTTCAGACAACACATACAAGTTTTGCTATATAGAATATCTATCAACTAACCAGGTATTTTCAAAGGATTGCCTTTCCCCTCCTCCCCTGTCTTCTGCAGCCCATTCCGTCCTGTCTTATTCTGCTGGAGGAAACAGACTTCTTCCTCAATTAATACAGTGTGTGAATTTTACTCTTACTTCTAAAAGAAAAGGATACACTCCTTCATCATGAAGTTATTTTGTTCATGGTGCTGCCACTTCCTCTCCAAATTTGTAAGCTGAAAACACAAAAAGAGCCAAAACCAAAAATGGTAATAATTACACACATATTTTACACAAATAATTTTGTATCAGTGCCTTGTACTCTATCAACACATAAGATCAAAGTTATTTCACATAAAAAACACAGAAATGAGAAACAATGGCAAAATGTTTTTAAAGCTGATGATGATTAACCTGCATATATAATTTAGCACTTCATAATTTATCTCTATAAAAGCACCGCATGTAACTGCAGTGACGGATGAAAAAATCAGATGAGAATTCAAGAAATAAAAAGGTGAAAAATTCAGGGAGATACTAATTCTCATTATGTTTCATATCATTTAGATGGATCTTTTCTTAGAATCAGTAAGATCTAAAATCACCAAAGATACAATATTTCCTGACACTGTCTTGGACTTTGCACTGCACAGAAGAAACTTCCTTACTTCCATAGTTAAGTTTCCTGTCTGATGCCAGAAGTTGTGATAAGAACAGAGCTGCAGCGAGAAGATTGTAGGAGTGTGGGTTCAGTGCTGGCACTTCTTCAATACTTTCAGCATCAACAGGAAACTAATGTGGACATTATATTGATGGCTGCTTCCTTACCACACAATTTTATATTTGTTTTTCTGATGCTACTGCTCAAGGTTCTGCATTTCAAGATATGAAGATGTTATTTTTAAAAGTAAAACTGAAAATCATTCTGAGACTAAACTTTAAGTGGAAACGTAAAGGTAATAAATAAGGAAAATATTGCACTATTTAAATTAAAAGTTTGTTCTTAAGCTGGAAGAGATGAAAATAGTTTCTGTGTAATTCAAACCTTAACCATAAAGAATCAGTTACCTAGTGTACTAGCTTAGAGCAAACAAGACAATAATTTGCTTCCAAGACTAGGTACTTCTGACCAAATATACTGCCCTCTTTGTAGATGTTGCTGCACACACAGCCAGCATAGGAGCCTGGAACTGAAATACTATCTTGCACAGAGAAAAGGAAAGATTCAGTGTATTTTTATAGTGACTACTTGAAAAATCAGTTGACGTCTTGCAAAATTGTCCAAGTCCTCCACATTTATGAATGCTATTTGTATTTCAAAATGCTTGATGCATGTCAAGTAATCAGTTATTATAAGATATACCTTAATTCACCCTCAGTTTTTTGGACTCAGTACATAAAAAGTAAAGAAACAAATCCTTTTCACACACATAAAAATAGCACTGCCACAGCTTAATGAACTGAAGAAATGCTGTACAACTACTATTTTATATAAAATGTTAAGCCTTGTTATACAAGTATCTTAACACTGTTTAGGTATGCATTTCTAATTTACCTAAACTTTAGAATTTGATCTTGGTAAAAAAGATACACAGTTATCTCAACTCTTGCACACTTTGGTATGTAGCTTTGAGGATTTAAATCATCACCCTAGAATGATTATAACCATCAGATGCTACAAACGGACATATATGCCTCGGTCAGAGCTATGCCTTCTCATTTTCTGCACAACATTAATTTCAAGAGAGTCAATTTAAACACATACAATATGACCTTCAGCTTTTATTGTATTAGAAAACAGAACAGTTCTAAAGGACAAATATCTCAACAGCCTCAATCAATAAAAAAAGTGAAATGCATTTAAAAAAATCAGTTTCCCTTTCCACATTATTTTAAGGTTATCTATTTTTCTTTTGTGTATTCAAACATATATGCCAGTAAAGTTCTGCTGCCAAAATGACAGAAATTTATGTGTGTTTATAATGAAAGAATAGAAGCTGCTCAAGATGTTATAAACATGTTCTTTCCTGATTCACTTTTGAAATGTAAACATACATATATACCAAAGTTGTTTAAATGTGAACAGACCCTAAAACTTCAGCGGCCTTCAAGGAGCAGAAGAACTGGAAAAAGGAAAATGGAATTAACAGCATAGATTTAAAGAAAAAAAATTATCACCATGGCTTTTAAAGCAAATGGGATCTTAGCTAATTAGTAGTGACCTTTTTTTTTCCCCCCCTGCAGTTTCTTTCTAAGTTTGTCCTCAAACTACTTAAGCAAAGGAAGGGCAGAAGGTAGAGAGTTCTGAGCAAGATTAACACAAGCTGAAACAAAGGATATACAAAACTTTAAGCTCAGAAAGATCTCTGCTAGTAATCCAAAGTTTACGATCTATTTGTTGGCACAATATTAACTTTTGTTTGAAAACATCAAATAAAGCTACATACTCACAACACATGACTTAGAAAACCCACTGAGAAAGAACAAACAGATTCTCATGTGTATGAGAAAATCAAAACAAAGAAACAACTGAAAGGGTAATATGTAACTTGAGCTATACCTGAGAATGGGTTTCATTTTCTTGCAGCTCCTTCTTTAGTGTCTCATATTCTGTATTCAAATGCTCCATTATTTTCTTAAAAGCATGGTTGCGTTTGGTTAATTTTTCTTTGTCATCCTGGAGTTTCTTGTTAGAGAAAAGACCAACACAAACTGATTAATGGATGAGTTCATTTGCTGTAGGCTTCAGGCACATTACTTCAATTTACCTTTCAAGATACTACTTTTTCCTTTTAGAACAAGACCACACGCATATGCATTAAGAACTCCTAGGCTATCCTCTAGCACTGCCTGCTCTATCCCTAAAATAATAATGATTATGAACAAGTTGTATTCTTAGACAATATTGTATGAGCACCAGTGAGAATGCTGATACTAAGAATTTGTGGGAAATTCTCTTTGGTTCGTGTTCTGTATTAGATTGCTAAGTCAAAGCTATGGGTAGTCATAAATTATGCAAGAGTTTAGCTGAATTGCTAAAATGGAATGGGGAGATTTTGTGGAAGGAGGTTATCAAGAGATACTCAGCTGAATATCTGCTACATGTACCCAATTAATAAGTCACACATAGCAAAATAGTATTTGGATTAATTTACACTGATGCGCAATGCTGTGTTTCAGTCAGGAAGGACTGTCAACCACAAAACTGGATTCCCCTCCACTAGCTGTTCAAAAGTACACACTTTGTTTCATCCCTTTCATTACCTTTTTCTTTTCTTCTCCTGATGCTTTTAGAGCTGGCAAATTATTGTAAATCTCCAACTCTGCTTTTGTCTGTTCAATTTTGTCTTTAAGAGAAGCCAGTTCACCAACCATCTTGCCCTCCAACAGTTCCATCTTCTGTAGGTCCATCTGCAGTTTTTGACTCTCTAGATCACCAGACACATAATCTCTAATTAACAGTATTTTTAGTTTCCTAATACATGGCCCATTATATAAAGATTTATGTTATATTTAACCAATATAAACAGCTCCTAAATATATTTCTGATTTTTTATATTTATGGGACTATTAATGTGAAGGAAATAAAATCTTCATAACCATGCCACAAATTACACTCATACAGTACAACTACTGTCTTATAATCCGTAAGTGAAGAGCAATGAAAATGTGATGCTCTTCTGTTTTGCAGTGTTTCCATTTTTAATGTTTATAGCACCACACAATTAACTATATCACTACAATCTTAAAGCAGTAGTGATAACTTAGAAAAAGTTTATTGCAATGATGCAGAAAAACAGAAGAACTATTTCTATTATTTTTTTAGCATTCTGCTATTTTTGTTTGTGCTGCTTGAATATGGATAAGGCTTAGTTTTAGGACAACAAATAGCCAAACGTGCTTTAAACATTTGTTTTGTACAGGAAAACTTTCATACGTACTTTCATATATCCACAGAAGACACCACAGCTTACAACATCAACATGGGCTACAATATACAGCGTTTACTTCCGAGACTCCATTAAAAACATAACAGAGTTACAGCAAATGAAAGGAATTAGAACTGTAGGTGGATTCCGACATAAAGAGACTGTAGAGACTGAAACTGGACACGAGACATGCGAGAGAAGAAAAAATACAGATACACCAAGTAATAAAAATATTTTGGCTCAGTCTGCAGGTAAGCTACCCAGAGTGGGGAAGGACTAGATGTTGGTTAGACTTAGTTTGGATGGTTTTGCGACTTGACCTGTCATTGCATTTCATTCACATTCCTGAACATTAAACACAAGGCTACATCTTCTTAAGTTTCAGATCTGTGTCCAACTCAAAAGAATGACACAGAAAATGCTTTTTTTTTTTCCTACACTCTAAAGTATCAGGCAACATGCACTATTGGGAGGGATGAGACTGCACAAAAAATATTTTCTTGGCAAAAGTTTGCATTTTGAGATTTGCACTGATGTGCTGAAAAAAGGAGAGAAAATTTGCTCCCCAACTTAACCAAAGCAGTATAAATCTTCAAGGCAGAAGAAAATAGATGTGTCCATATGACAGAATGGGAGTTCACCTTTCCAAAACCTTGGTATCGTTTTGTTGGTGGATTTATATGGGAAAATCTCACCTCATCAAAACACACTCAGAGTAAGATTTTGCTACCCATCTCTCTGCTTGTGTATTTATGCCATATATTTATATCTTAGAGTGAAACATTTCCTTTTATTAACATTTCTGGTTTATTACAGAGCACTTTTATGATTTCTTTAGGAGCCTCAAAATAAATAAAAAAATAGTAACCAAGATTATTGTATACCATTTGCAATTATCCTGAGTAAAGCTGTTCCATAAGGTAAGATTGAATGTGTTCTCTATGTGCATATAAATATGAAAAATGCCCATGCAAATTAAAAGAAGGATTTTAAATTAAAATATTTTTGATTGCTTCCTGCAAAGGGCTTAAGAAAACACTTCTGCTGTGTCTACAATATCTCAAAACTGCTCCAAGTTTCACAATGAAGTTTCTGATATTGGACAATGACAGATTGTAAACCGCAACTGAACAGATCACAGCTTTACTACTCTTGTTCCTACAGCACTATGGTTTAAAGACAATTGCTTAAGGACATCAATAAATAAGAGTTTTTGATCACAAACAGTAAAAAAATAATATAGTAATAAAAAATTCAGATTGGAAAGAAATAGCAGAAAACAACTACATATGTTGATGAGAATTTACTTAGATCTTATCACAGCATTTTCACCTTTTATATAGTTGTTCTAATATATCTATTTTGTTATTTTAAAATAGTTGACCAGTTGGAATTTATTTTGCACGTAGAGTAGTACCAACCTAAATGCCAAAAAGGCAAAAAAAATTATTGAACTATAGTGTCCAATACAACCACAATGTGACTGCAATATTATTCACACATTCTGAAGAAAGAAACTGGAAGGGGCAAATTTTATCCTTATCCAGCAGCAGACTCAATGAAAAAAACCTCAAAACTGAAAAAACCTCAAAATTCCTCTAGGGGAACAGACAGGAAAAGGATGCAGCCCAGTTCCTTCTGATAGGCCATGAAGTCGCAGCATCTAGCATGCAGTGTGTATGCAGTGGCAAATTCTCAGAACAAACTACAGTGACCCAGGGAAATGTTTTTGGGAAACTATGCCATCAGCACTTTTGTTTACCCTTCATGGTTTCCTTTTCTTTTTAATTTTTTTTTTAAGGTTTCTGCTGCTGGACTTTTTATATCTTTGTTACGGCACGAAAATATGAAAATACAAATTTTAATCGTAACAAAAGAATCCTGAAGATGACTGTGTTGTAATTCAAAGGTTAGAAGGAACTTCTAACAACTGAGCATTCATTGTATTTCTGAAAGGATCTTAAGTTGTTTGCTATCCTATTGTGAATTCTAGCTGTCAGATATTTACTTATGAATAATTTAAATTGTCTGCTGAAAATTATGTACTGTAACTTCCTCCTCCTCCCTTGGAGGGAAAGAAATTTTTATTTCAATAATGCCTCTATAGTACTACATGCTTCCAAAACATCATTATATTGCAAAATAGTCAGAAATTATGCTTTTATGAAAAAACAAAAAGTTATATTTGAACTTTTAATATAAGACCCAGAAATTTAAACTCCACTACAACTGCAAAATGAGTAGTTGCAGACAAGCAAACACTAGGTGTTCAAACACACAACAGAAAATCAATTTCTCTAACATTTTGTGCCAAGAAACTTATTTACTCATAACTACTTTGAAGTCACAATACCAACTCCTATTTTGAAAATTACTATGAAATACAAGACGTAACAGCCTTCTAACAAAATGATTTATCATTCTTAATTCCTGCCCCTTCCTTTCAGCCTAACAAACAAGGAAAGGTTTGCTGAACCAATAATGATATTGGCAAAGACACAGAATTGTGAGGACAATTCGACCATAAACAGTGCAAATAAAGAACTAAAAAATACTTGGTATGGGAATGAAATAAAATGATTGTCTGTTTTTTGAAATTACAGAGGATGCTAATAAGTATTTGAGTATTTTGAAATACTCAAAATACTCATGCATTTTGGGTATTTTGAAAATAAAGTCAAAATGAGTATTCGCTCTGCAAAACTGAAGCCCTGGGAACTATTCACTGTTGTTGTCAATTAATTGCCCGTGGTATGTATACCTTTGGAAAAGCATAAACTGTAAGTACAGTAATTTCACGAATACAAGCCGCACCAATTTGACTAAGATTTTGCTCCTAAACTGGAAATGCGGCTAATAATCAGGAGCGGCTAATACAACCTCAGAAGTGCCTGCCAGAGTGCTGAGCCGAGCAGCTGCAAAGTCGGCATTTTGCGATTGTTACAAATCACTACTCTGTTGCACCGCGGGTGGAGCCTGGCTCCCTGTAGGCAGCACGGGGGGCGCGGAGAGAGGCGGGAGAGATCTCTTTCCTCCTCTGCCACAGCCCAGGGGAGAGACGGGGGGGGGGGCCCGGCGCCGCCATTGCCGCGGCCCGGGGAGGAGAGGGGGGACCCGGGCCGCCCCTACCGCGGGCCGGGGAGGGGGAGGGGAAGCCCGCGCCGCCATTGCTGTGGCCCGGGGAGGGGGGGGGAAGCCCGCGCCGCCATTGCTGTGGCCCGGGGAGGGGGGGGAAGCCCGCGCCGCCATTGCTGCGGTTCGGGGAGCCGACGGGAGCCCCGCGCTGCCATTGCTGCGGCCCAAGGAGGGGGGGGGAAGCGCGCGCCGCCATTGCTGCGGCTCGGGGAGCCGACAGGAGCTCCGCGGAAGCCATTGCTGTGGCCCGGGGAGCCGACGGGAGCCCCGCGCAGCCATTGCTGCAGCCCGGGGAGGGAGGGGGAAGCCCGCGCCGCCATTGCTGCAGCTCGGGGAGCCGACGGGAGCCCCGCGCAAGCCATTGCTGTGGCCCGGGGAGCCGACGGGAGCCCCGCGCAGCCATTGCCGCGGCTCGGGGAGCCAACGGGATGTTTTGTCCCCGCCCGCCGCCGCCGCGGCAGGAGCGGGAAAGCTCCGTCCCCGCCCGCCGCCGCTGTCGTAGGAACGGGGGAAGCTCCGTCCCTGCCTGCCACTGCGGGGCAGCGCCGACCCGGGGTGATCGAGCCCAGTGGCAGCGGCGGCGGGCCCCGAGCGGCAGCACCGGGCTGGGCCACCTGGCCCCGTCAGCGGCCCCTAGCAGGCCGAGCCTGCACAGCCTTAGCTCAGCCAGTAAACCCCACCCTCCCGCAATTCTGTTACTAATTGCACGCGGGTCCTCGCTGCGAACGACAGAGCGGCTTATATTCGTGTGCGGCTTATCTATGGACAAAAACCGAAATGTTTGCCAACACCCAGAGATGCGGCTTATACTCAGTGCGGCTTGTATTCGTGAATTTACTGTAAGTGATAATAAGAACTACATTTACAAATAATACACAGTTAGATTACTGTGGAAGGCTCAGTTTCAGTTTATTAAACACTCTTTCAAGATCATGAAAGATCTTATTTTGAGGTAAGTATTAGTAAAATCAAATTCAAGCTCAATTCAACCCCTGCATTGAAATAGACTTGTTTAACATATATCTGTGCAAGGAAGGTGATCATTAAGTGATAATAGTAAGGTAAGTATAAATAAGTATGCATACTTATTATAAATACATAGTATACAATAACTACCAGATAATACATATAAATAAATATAATAAATACAAATAAATTGAGGAAAACAAGTAAGTTGTTAACCACAAGCATTTCAATTTGTGAACTTACCACTGTATTTTAATATTTGGAGATTGATTGGTATTTAATATTTGGAAATCTTCTACATGATGTCAGTGTAACAATGCAGGTAGTCTTTATTATTTTAAGGAATTAATTAGAAAATCCATCACTGATCTCACCTGTAATCAGGTTCTTAGCAGTGCTCTGTGATTTCTGCATTTCGCTTGATTTGAAAGTGAGGTCTTCCTGCATAATCTTCAGCTCTTGATTGGTAACAGATGAAATTTGTTTCATATGATTCAGATTCTGTGTGTTACCAACAATGATAAGAACATGCGGTATTTTTTAAACAACTGGTAACTGGACAAGTAAGAAACCCTCCTGTCTTATGACACTGCTATTTGAGTGATTTAAACATGAATGATTTTCTTTCCGCCAGCTTCTGATAAAAAATGTATTGACAGGCCAGCAGAGATGAAATAAAAATGCAGCAAATATAAACTGTGCTGCCATTTAAGTCTGTTTTAAAGTAAGTGACAGTGCCTAAAATATACCTTATGGTATATTTTAAGAGGTAAGAGACAATTAAAATAATCATAGAATCAAAATATTATTCAGATAAAAGTTTTCTATAACATAAAATAATTCATGGAAGCCAAAAACATTAAAAGAAGTCTTGAAAGTGGAAAAAAAAAGGCAGACTGCAAATGGGAACAGTTTCTGAACTGTTACATTATACATTTATAATATTCACATTAAATATTATGCATCAGGGTATTTCAGACATATTTCACATCAGAGGGACAACGGGGATATTTTTAGTTCAGTAATACAAGAGACAAAATACCCATGAACTGACATTTGCAAATGGATAAAAAAAATATTGCAGTAGTTTTCTTTGCAGTATTTGGAAATGTTTATCATTATTAATGTTAGTTATAGCAGAGATGAAGAGTTATAGAAACAATGAAAAGATTTCGTTGTTCTGGTCACAATATTACATACTTCAAAATTCTTCCCCCAGAAAAGCAGAGAAATTAAACAAATCCTTTTTTTTAACTACTGCTGTACATGGTCTAATGTTTAATCATTTTAAGAAACTAATATGTAGGTAAACATGAATACATAAAATCCATCATCCTTCTTAATCCAATCATTCTCCCGTTCTGTATGTCTAAAGTCCTAGCTTACCAAAGGAGGACGGAAATGCTGCTACATGCTTACCCTGCTTGAGTGTTCCAGGAGTGCAACAATGTTGGCTTCTATCTGGGCTTTTCGTTCTAATTCCTGATTCTTCACATCTTCAAAAGTCTCCAGAAAATCTAGAGATTAACAAACATGAAAAAACAAGGCTCTTACTTATACAGTTGCAATGTTGTTTCCAGTCAAAACTCTGCATTAAATTGCTAAGCAGTACAGTTTCAGATAGGTTACTTCAATTGTTTATTTAAAAGCCTTGAAACTTGTGAACTTACGGGTTGCACTGAAAATGAGAAGAATTCTTCCACTGACACATACGTGAGGCCACTACTTTCTTGTACAGTGTTTAGGTAAGAGTTGCCACCCAATGGGAAAGAAATGTTATCCACACTATTTCTGATGCTTTTCCAAATGCTTCTCCCAGCAGTTTTTAGTCTTTATTTTTCTGAAAGCTATCAAAACGGGCTGCTAAATAAAGGAAACATGTAACTGTGTTATCTCTAATGGCCTGGACCAAATGCCAAACACTGGAAAAGATGCGAGACCTGGTATCACTCTTCCCTTCTGTGTGATGTCCCTTAGCTACAGTTCTAATATATGTCCACTTTTGTAGCTGTCCAACTGAATCTGACAGTTGTAACAGTGATAGGTACTCTGTATCTGGGTTCTAGGAATACAACACTGGTGACAAAGATATTCTAAGATAAAACATGTTGGACACATCCCACAGAGGTTAGAAGCCCAGCAAGATGTCACCCAGAGCTCTAAGTCATGATCATTTCTTTCCTGCTGGGTCTTCTCCTGAAACATGGTTTATACACATAGGATCACTCAGGAACCATAAGGATTTGCACACTTTCTATTTGGATAGAAACTGGAGAAGTCGTTGTTTGGGCAAGAAGCATTTGACAATGATAGAAAAGCATTTTCACACATTTATAAATATGAACAATGAAACTAAAATCATAACATCCACAGATATGTAATTCCATAAAACGGAGACTGCAATGGTGAAATTAAGACATCAGAAATGTAGCTATCTGATTTGACTAGTGTTTTTCTCCTTTGGCACTCTGGACTTTTTATGGTTTTTTGGTCTCAAACATTTGAATTTATTTAAAAACATTAAGCAAGGTCGGTTTTTACATTCATCACACTGCTTTTTTGCAAGCAACTTTTTTTTCATCACACTGGTCTGATTTACCTTATTTCATTTGAATGCTGTGTATGTCACAGATTCAGAAAAACTCTTGAATGCAAGAAAGTGCAAAAGCTCATCCAATTAATTCACTTGCTCCAGAACTAAAAAAGCTCTGTGTCAGTAATTCAGATGTTTGTCTATATTCTTCACACACACAACTCCTGAGAGAGTCTAAAAGTCCCCTGGACAATCAATTTCAATGCTTGGTAGGTTTTACTGTCAGGAAGTTTTTACTAATATCCAAACTGAAATCTTTCTGCAGCTAGTGGTATATAACTCCTCTTCTATTCTCCACATATACGCAAAAACAAATTATTCCATTATTATTTGAAACAGCCTTTTTACACATTTGACAACTGTCATAAACTTCCTAAATTAAAAGACTCATTCTTTTATATCTCCTTCCAGGTCATGCTTTCTGCATACTCCCATCAGTTTTCTTCAGGACTGAAGCCCCTGTTTTTATGTGCAGAACTAGAGACAATTCTCTCAACTGAAAAATTTGGTGCATAGAGGAAAAGATTACTTCAGATGTCTAACAAATTACATTCCAATGAAATCGGAACACCTACTGTTATGGTGTTTTCCTTGTTAGTCTGATGCTGCTCAGCCATGTTCACTTTGTCTTTCACTCTCTGAGCCATACCACAGTCATAACTAATGAACTGCTCCCTACTCTTCATTTTTGCTGTTGATTACGCTAGTCAAGTGTAAAGACTTACAGTTAGTCCTTTCCAAACCATTTTGTAATTAATTTATAACATAACAGAAGTATACTAAATTCTAACCACGTCCTCCAACCTTTCAGCTTTTCTGATGGTTCGCTTCCTGTGGCTGTTCTGTCAGATGTTCTCTCCCATCATCCAACTGATTAAGAAAATACTGACTGATCTGAACACGCAACACCTTGCAAAACTCCACACAATATTTTCTTTCATTTTGGCATTTAATCTTCCATAACCGACTTTTTAACTAAATGCTCAATATAGGTTAATAATGATAATATTGCCTAGCTTTATTCTAAAAACACCGTAAGACAGCAGAAGTTGTACTGAAGTTAAAGTACCCACTATCTGCTACAACTTCCTTTTTCTGCAGTATTTTTCTGACACAAAAAAGGAAAAAAAGTTTACAGTAATTTCACGACTATAAGGTGCACCAGATTATAAAGTGCACCTCCTGGAGGTGGCAAATTTCGCAACTTTGTACATTATATAAGGCGCACCGGACTATAAGGCGCACTATTTTTTTGCAGCAAGGAGCTGTGCTGTGTGCAACAAAGTAGCGAATTACTGGTAGGTGCTCAATTTGCAAACATTTTTCACAGATTGGCGTAGCCCTGTGCCATGGGCCTCAGCACTCCTGCCCGCCTCCAGCGCCAGCTGGCGAGCTGCGGCTCGGGGCGGCCGCAGCTCGCAGCGGTTCAGGGCCAGTGGCTTCCTCCTTCCCTGCATGGCTTGTTCCGGGCTGGGGCCAGTGGTGGTTCACTCCCTCCATCCCTGTGCGGTTCGTGCCGGGGCAGGCTTCTTCTTCCCTCCAAGGCGAGGCTGGCCGGCACCACCCGGCTTCTTCCTCCCCCTGCACCTGGGCTGGGGCCGGCGGCGGCTTCTTCTTCCCCCCGTGCCTGGGCCGGCAGCAGCTCCCTCCCTCCCTGCGTGGCAGCCAGGACCGGGGCCGGTGCTGGCTCCCTCATTCCCCACGCAGCTGCTGAGGCTGAGGTTGGCGGCAGCTCCCTCTCTCCCTGCGCAGCTCCTGCCAGTTGCAGCCACCCGCTCCCGATCCTCCTCGCGACTCGGCACTCTCGCAGCACCGCCCCCCCATTGCGGCTCACACTTCCGGTTTGGCAAATTTCACAACTTTGTCCATTATATAAGGCGCACCAGACTATAAGGCGCACTTCCGGGTTCGGGTCAAAATTTTAGACAAAAGGTTGCACCTTATAGTCATCAAATTACTCTACTTGTCAAATCAATACTAGTGTTATTCATATTCCCATGCCTGCAACACTTACATATTGTTTGCTTGCACAGTTTCCCCAAATTATTTCTGGAAAGATACTAATCAGACTGGCCTGTATTTCCCTGTCCCCTCTTCTTCTACATAGGCACCATATTTGCTCTTTTCCCATCCTTAAGACTGCTGGCATGTTCCCCCAAACCTCTCAGGTCTCAGCTCCCCCAAATCACTAACTGGTCTGGAACTGTATCAATAGTCTTTAACAAAGAGTAGAAGCAGAACCAAAACTCAAAAAGTCAACCCCTGTAGACACCATTTGTACTAATGCTGAAAATCCAGATCAAGTGAGCTTTTGTCTTTTGGTTCTCAGGAAACTTGGTAATTTGAAAACACAGAAACTCCTTGCATTTTGTCTCACCTTCTTTTATTATGAGCTGAGACCTTTCTTTTAGTATTATGCTATTCATAAGTTATATAGAATATTTTTAGAGAACACTTATAAAACAGGTATTATATCCCTTGAACCTCAATAGCATGCTTACTGACCATTTTCCCTTTTGCTGAGTAATAGACCCACATTTTTTTAAACTCCTACAGTACACAAGGAATAACGTATAGTTAAACCCAGTTGTTTTCATCCTGTTAGATGCTACTGAAGTCTCTACAACATTAAAACTTTTTGACATGTAACAAAGCTTTAGCAACACTCATCTTGAGTAAATAACAGATATGAGAAGACTTAAAGAATTACATTCTAGCTACAGTCTTCCATTTTGAAGTTCTGCTTTTAATCACTCAATCAATTAATTACAGCTTTGCTTTCATAAATGAAGCTGTTCCTAAGACACTTAATGGTTGATGAAAAGCCCTGAAAAACACTCAAAATATTTGTGACTCTCCTGTAAGATATCCATTATCTTGTCCACAGAACAAGACCGCTGAACTTTATGCAAAGATCAGCACATCAATTATTTGAAGCTATAAATTAATTGTTGTAACAATAAAACAAAACCTGTATTTTAGTGAAAGTAGGCCTATTATAAATACTAGGCTAAATAATATTAGACAACTTACTGTCCATGCCTTCTTCCTTCTTCTTCAACTCCTTGTATTTCCAATTTTCTTCTCCTACAAGAGATATAACATTGATATAACTTTACATTGTCTCAGGCCTAGATTCCTCCAGGAAGGCAAACTGTCTGTTTCAAAAATAAAATTTCTATATGCCTATGAACTACAGGATTCATCCTACTTCATCTAATGTAGTCATTCCAAGAATGGAATATATGTTTTTATATTAAAAAAGAAAATAGGTCTAAAAAAATCTGCCTCAGTACAATTTTGATAGCCTTCTGGGCTTCTAAACAGGAGTGGGATAAATACTTCGACTGGACAAAGGAAGTTCACAGGGATTTTCTGAAGTCATATGAATTTCAATAATAGTGAACAAATGCTTTTGTGTATTTGGGTACCATGATTAAGCAAAACTTTCTGCAGCCCTTAATACATGTTTATTAATATATGAGCCACTTCAACTGCACTTTCACCTATTAGAATGGACTGTCACAAGGACTGTCATAAGTTTGCAAGAAACTGATAATCTCAGGGAAATAAACAGGAGAACTGTACAAGCAATGGTCTAGGAAAATGAGATGCACAGTAAGCTTTTCACAATAAGGTATGAAAGAACATTTACATACACCTTCAATATAGTGGTATTAAAAGTAAGGAAAAACATACATATTCACCCTATTTTTAATTTCAACTACTGATTATAAATAACTTATAATTTATATGTATTAGCAAAGTGGGAAGCTTGTTGTCACAAGAAGCTGAGACAATAGCTAGAAATAGCTATTGCAATAGCTAGAAATAATTTTACGTTTCAAACATGTAAATTTTTTATTGAGTCTGTTTTATTTTTAACATAAGTTTTTCATTTTAAAAGATACAAAGTAAAAGAATCAAATAGGTACAGATGAAACTGAGCAAGTAAATTTCTCTATAACTTTTCATTTGTGCACCCTTATGCTTTCCTTTTTATCTGGTATATACAAACAATAAGAACACCTGAGGGGCCCTAAGGGACTTTGATTCTGCTTCAGCTTCCTTGCAGCTGTGGCTTTGTTCCTTGCTGGACTCTCTCTCTCATTTTGCAAGACAAGGCTCCAATAGTTAATAGCTTAGCCTGTTCTACTCTTAAAAATTCTAGTAATGGTGAGTCATAAAACAGAGTTACCGATCTGTCCAGTATGTATAGAAAAAGCTATTTGAAGACCACACAAATTTCTTTTTTCCTTTTTTTTTTCCCCAGCTATTTCACTTGATAGTCACCGGGGAGGAAGAGTGCACAGGAATTTCAAGGACACACTAAGATGCTGATTTAGAGCAGAAGTATAAATGGCCCTCTGTGATTTTCTCTCCACTCCCTAGAGAAGGCAGCATTGGGAGTTTATATTTATGTGTCTTAAAGCCACTCTTTATGAATATTTTTATTCCCTCTGTGTTACACAAGGAGGTATAATTCCCTCTGCATTATACCACAAAGTAACTTGATTTTGAATATTCTGACTGGTACTGACATGCTGACAAAAAGCATGTGCTTTCTCCTACATATGCTTCAAATTCCCTTTTTCAACAGACTTCTTTTTCTAAAACAGTGAAAGACACAGTCCAGCAAATGATAGTGTGTGTACACTGAACTACAAAATGTAAAAAGCAACTCGCTTCTTACCTTCTGTAATTCTCCAAAGTTAAAATAAAAAATAGTTGCAAGCCAAACAAAAAGGAAAAATTAAAGAACAATGAAGTTTGCAATAATATTATCTGGAAACACAAATGTAATAAAGCAGTCTTAATAAATTATTTGAAAAAAAAAAATATCTGTAGAAATATTAACTATTTTATCATGCAAGAGATGATAAACAGACGCAAGTAGAAATACAAAATATTTTGTCATGCAAAAGATGATAATGTCTGAAACATTTGCTTAGAGGCAGATTTTTAGATATTTATTCATTTGGAAGAAACAGCTAGATTTTACACTGATTGCACAAGAACAGACAAAGTAAGAAGAACCTCAATCCCTTAATCCTACAGAAATAAATAACTTAAAAAGACTTCCGGAATGCAGACATATATATTTATGTAACTCCTATCGGAACAAGGTCTCTTATAATCAAAAAAAGGTTTTCCATTGCATGAATCTTCATTTTATGAGAAACTTTTATTACGGGTCCATGCTCAAACTAAAGTTACTTCCTCCAGAACCATAGCTTCAAGTAGGACAAATTCCAAACTAACCTAGGCTAGGCACTAGCAGCAGGTATTTGCTAGAGGTCAGTATAAGCTAAGGCCATTACTGGGAAGTTTACAAACTCTTCTCACAAAAAGATCAACCCAAGAAGTATCAAAGACAGATAAAAATAATACTGAATTCAGTCTGCTTTACACATTAAATATTCTCAATTTCACGTTCACTGACAGTGTAACAGATAATGTAAAAAGTAAAATCAATGAAAGCATTTCTAAATATGAGGCTGTTCTGCAGTGCTTCCAGTAAGATAAACTTCTATTCCTCAAATAATATTAAAACTAAAATTGGATGGAAAACCAGACAGCTGTCCTATTGTTTTATATAGTAATTCTCAATATGAACTTGTTGAATGTATACCCACCACTAAAGGTGGGTACTCCCCATTTATTATGTCTGAAAAGAAAAAGTGGTACCTGTAGGTACAGAACTTCTCATGCTGATGAATACTAGATGTTTGCATAAGCCTAAAACTTTTAAGCAACTCATAGGTATAACAGTTCGTTATAGACCAAACATAGTTCTGCATAGTCTCATGCAACTCTAATCACATTACCTCGATTGTTCTCCAGATCCATATCAAGTCGTTGAATGACCTTTTTAAAATAATCTGTTTTTTCTTTTACTTCTGCCAACCTAACAAATAGATAATGAGAGTCAAGTTTAAAACTGTGTTGCAAAATACTTACTTTATTTTAAACAAAACAGTAGAGAGAAGTCAAGTATAAAACTAGAAAATAGAAATTTATCAAAACCAAAAGAATATCAGGACGATTCTTGTCATTATAAAAGTTATATGTAAATCATCTGTCACTTTATTCCTCTGTTTATTAAATATAATTTCTGTAGATTTTTTTCATTAAAAAACATTATTTGTTGAGTCATCAGTAATTCTTAACTTACTCAACTAGTCCCTCTGCTGGTTGTTATTCAGCTTTGGAGAGGTACAACATAATTGTTAAACTTCAATAAGTGTATTCCTTAAACTGTTTCCAGTAAAATCCAGTAAGAAATTTCCAAATAAAATACTCTGCTACAGAATCAATCAAAGTGTGAAATGAAACTACCTTTAACACATTTCTACATAAAATTTCAAATATAATTCTTTGCTATTGTTATTTATTAAAAGTTCTTTAAAGCAACTTACTATCCAGTTAAAATACATTAAAAATTAACCAATAATTATAGTTGGAATTATTGCTTAAATAATTTAAACTTGTTTCTCAGAGATTTTATGTATTATCCCAATGTTTCTTTCAAGAAAGAGAAATCAAAAGGCTCAAATCCAGAAGATATTATACTGTTTTATCTACCCCTCACTAGATTACTGTTTATTATAAAATTTACTTGACTTTCTGGCCAGTCTTCAGAAATGCCTAGTGCCCAAGAATCAAAAAACAATGCCCTTCTACTCTTTAAAATGCAACTTCTGTAACTCTTAGGTTTTAAGAACACATAAGCAAACTTAAAAATGTGACTGAAGTGTAATGTAGGTTCAATTTCATAGCTGTCACAGAGGAGCAGCTCTTACAAAGCAATGTCCTCTTCAGCCTTAAACAAGTTTAAGTCAGTGCTATTACCAATTTATATTCTCAAGGTGTGTTCATAAGGGATGGAAGTATCTTATTATGCAGACCTAAATGTCATAACACTATAAAACTTGTTTACCTGAAACAGAACATACTTTATTATCTGTAGAAAGTTAAGACTAGTACAGGTTTGAAGATGTGGTGATGCTCTAAAAGTCTGTAGAAATAGACTTGTGAAGGAATGCAACTATGTCTCTTTAGGGTGTACATGTAATTTATAACAAGAGTATAATGGGGTTACTCACTGTCTGTCCATGCTTGCAATTTTTTGATTGTCGTCTTTAACCTATAAAAAAGTTCAACAACTTTAACATACAAAATTAAATCTACAAATGATAAAAGGAAAATTTAAAAAAAATCGGAAAGTAAAATACAAGCAATAGAAACTTAGCATTTGAAGCCACAAATTTGTGACACAGTCCAACAAGAAAGTGATATGATTTAAGCATCCTGTCTTCCAAATATTTAAAAATCATGCTTTAAAAAAATCAAACACACTTAACATTGGTCATTCAGATCAATAATCTATAAAGTATAAATGGCTAGTTACAGTGTAGGTCATTGGAAACTGATACAATTATTCCCAGACTAGTATACCCATTCAGTACCCCACAAGCATACTCTCTGGAGTTACAGTAATTTCATGAATACAAGCCGCAGCAATTTGACAAAAATTTTGGTGGAAACCCAGAAATGCGGCTAATACTCAGGGGCGGCTAATATGTGAATAATTTTCTGACATTTACAACCCCAGACGTGCCAGCCAGGGCGCCAAGCCAAGCACCTGCCAGTAAAAGCCGGCATTTCGCGATTGTTACAGTGTTACTCTGTTGCCCTGGCTCCCTGCAGGCAGCACGGGGGGCGGGGAGAGAGGCAGGAGGGCTCTCTTCTTCCCTCCTCTGCCGCAGTCCAGGGGAGAGATGGGGGGGCTCCGCGCCGCCATTGCCGTGGCCCAGGGAGGAGAGGGGGGGCTCTGCCCCCGCCCTCCGCCGCCGTGGCGGGAGCAGGGGGTGCTCTGTGCCCGGCCGGCGCCGCGGCGCAAGTGGGATGCTCTCTCCGTGCCCGGTCGGTGCCGCGGCGCGAGCGGGGCGCTCTCTCCATGCCTGGTTGGCGCTGCGGCGGGAGCGGGGCCGGGGCGAGCGAACCCAGAGGCGGCAGCCAGCCCCGAGTGGCAGCGCTGGGCTGGGCCACCTGGTCCCGTCAGCAGCCCCTAGCAGGCCGAGCCTGCACAGCCTTAGTTGAGCCAGTAAACCCCTCGCCATGCCGCAGTTCTGTTAGTATTTGGCAACTCTGTTGCACGCGGGTCCTCGCTGCGAACCACAGAGCGGCTTATATTCAGGTGCGGCTTATTTATGGACAAAAAACGAAATATTTGCCAATACCCAGAGATGCGGCTTATACTCAGTGCGGCTTGTATTCGTGAATTTACTGTAGTTTACAATTGCTGTTCAACTGGATCAGTTTTTCCAACCAACACATCTCATGAAAAGGAGCAAGTAAACCAGCTGGAAACCTCACCGTGCCAATTTTGTTTTCTTAAAATAATAGAACACTTTGGGTTAAAAGGGACTTTAAGATCATCTGTTTCCAGCTCATCCTTCCCCCTACTCCCCAGCCCTGCCATGGGGAGGGATGCCATCCACTCAATCAGGTTGCTCAGGGCTCTCATCAAACCTGGCCTCGAACACTTCCAGAGATGGGACATTGTGGTGGTTTGTAAAGATTTTTTAATTTTTTTTTTTTTTTTAAGAAAGGTGTTGGGCGAGGAGAAGTGTTCTGAAAGCGTTATTCTAAATTTTGTTCTTTTTTCTTATAGTTTCAGGCAATAAAGGTTTTGTTTGTACCATTTAAAGTTAAGTCTGTTTTACCTTTCTCCTATCTCACAGCAAAAAAATAAGTAAATAATTCTAGTAAGTACATAAGCAATTTAGCTAACGCTTAAACCCTCAACATCAATTAGTACGTCAGCCAAGAAATTTCAGATTAACAAACCAAAACCACTGCAGACATCCACATGTTCCAGTACTTCACCACCCTCACAGTAGACAATTTCTTCCTAACATCTAGTCTAAATCTCCTGTCTTTTTATTTTAAACAGTTTCCCCCACCCTATCATTTTCTGCCTATGTAAAAAAGTCACTTGCCTTCTTTTCTATAAGCCCTCTTTAGGTACTGGACTTTGCTATAGGGTCTCTCCAGAGGTTTCTCTCCTTCAGGATGAACAGCCCCAATTCTCTCACCCTGTCTTCATAGAAGAGGTGCTCCAGCCCTGGGATTATCTTCACAGCCCTCCTCTGAACTCACTACAACAGGTCTCCAGGTTTTGGCTGAACCTGAAATATCCCAACCTTCCAACTCATTAACTATTTTTGATGTCAGATTATTTGCACTGCCTAGAGCACAAATAAAGGCAAAGTTCATACTTAAGTATTTTCAAGTATTATCACCCCTAATAATACTGACTTCGAGAATCTTTTACATAACAACATTTTCTATTCTTGCCTGCTTTAGTAATCTCTCTCTTTCCTCCTCTGGAGACTCCATGTTCTTATCCTCAGCAATCATTCGATCTCGACGTTCCTTGAGCTCATGGACCTCCTCATACAACTGCACAGCTCTCTGTTTCATCCCAGAGTGTGCTATTTCCTGTTGGGAAAAGCAAACACCTACTAGCTATTTTCAGATGGGAAGAGAGCACTGTGACAATCATGCTTTAGTTAAGCAACACCTACCTATACAAGTGAAGCTTATTTCTTACAAAAACGCAGAGACAGTAAACAGTGCTTTATAAAGTACTTTATAAAAAGTAAAATTTATAATCCATACTGTCAATATTGCAGTTTCTGGAGTAGAATATTCCAATCAGTTACTTCTTGATTTACAAGTTGTTCCTTGGGCCAACTTTCTAGCAGATTTATTACTTCACAGTTTCTAGAGGATTTCAAACTACAACATTCAAAAGGACTGAAAAATATCTAGCAGTATTTGAAAATTATACTTTCTGACTGTATGCTTCAGCTCATAGATCCTTTTATTCATGAAAGGCCCAATATGAAAATGTTCTTCTCAATAAGACATTTTTACCCAAAACTTATTAGAAATTATTATTGGAAACCAGAGAGGCAGGTTTGCTTTCCCATACTAGAAGCATGATCCTAGAGTATCTAAAAATTTAAACAAAAGAAATTACAGGTATTTTTTCACTGTATAATTCTTTACAATAGCATTCAGGGAAGGTTAGTACAGAGACCACTTGTTGTCATACATACAGCTCTTAGACTCTCTTCCTTTACATTTAGTGCTTCCAATTCCTGCTGTTGCACAACCAATTCCTAAAGAGGAAGCAAAACACAAAATTCAGATAAAAATTACTATTTGATTAACTACCTTTTTTGCTCTAAACCTTAGTATGTATCAAATGCTGTAAACCCTCCCATTGCTGCTCTTAAAAATTTGAATGGCAAGATTCTGTCCAGTTCCTTCACATAACTCAGATGTAGTAAACATTTGCTTTCAGCATCCAACTTTTCCAATATTCATATCATTATTATTTGCAGTACGGCTACTCCCAAAAAATTGTTTGACCTTTTCTACCATTTTTTTCTTAAAATCAGTACTGTGGGTGGAACTTGCTATCTGTACTTCAGAAGGTTAGAATGAAATTTTAAAATCTGAACCAGCCACGACAGTTTCTTCAAAGTCCAGAAACATACCAGGTAAGCTCAGACTACTGATTCAGCTCATTCTAAGACAGATGGCAAACACTGACCTCATTTCTCTACAGACTATGCATAGAAACTTTTAAGACTGTATAACTTGAACAAGACCATCTCAGAGAGCCTAGAAATGTTACTTTTGTTGTTAACATAAGGATTAGTGAAGTAACAATCATTTTATTAAGCCCAGCTTACTCTCTCTGATACATTCAGACGTACAAAAATAATAACAATAATAATAATAGAAAAAGTTAGTCAGATTCACTAATGTACACAAAAAGAAAACTTTCTACTCAAGTAGAAAAATTGCTGGGGTTATTTTTCCTTTTTGCTTGCTTTTTACATATGATGAAACATCTAAGTATTGCAGTGGCTTTTAAAAACTGCATGTCAAACCCTAAATTTACACAGAAAATTGTGAACATTATTTCTTCCTAAAGTATGAAATATAAGAAGGTAAAATATTTGGTCTGAGTCAATTGTTCTATTTCCAGGTACTTCTAAAATTTATTAAAATACCAGCAAGCTTTTTTTATCCTATTACTCTGTTGTTAACCACTTTACTACTTAAATTTTATCTAAACCAAATGAAACAAGTTTAAGAAATAATTTAGGTAAGCATAATGAAACAAACCAACCTGGGAGAGTTTTTCATTAGCAGCTTTCATCTCCAGATATTTAGCTTGATTTTCCTGCGACATATCTTTCAATATGTCATCTGCCAAAACCTTTTCATGCTCAATCTCTTCTTCCACACCTTGATTTAACTTTTCTATGCTGTAGAAATATAATGTTTTTGTAACTTTTACCAAAAATATAATGGATAATATATCTTGCAAGCACTCATTTCAAACTCCAGTATTCAGCCTCACTGAAGTGCTCAGTGTAACACAAAAAAGACTCTATAAAAACGAGTTACCAACTTGCACCTAATCCTCTTGGAGCTGAATCAGCTATACATACTTTCATGAAATATAGAGAATATGAAGAATTCACTGCTTTTATAATACCCACATGGTGTTTTCCAACATTCCCACAATGTCTATCTGCATTGGTCTCAACACTGGCAAAAGTATGGTACTCCCTCTCAATCTGTGAATTTCTAGAGTAAAAACAGGCAGTTTGAAACAAGGAAGCTGATATACAATTTGTGAATGCACATTAAGGAAACATATTATAAAGATAGCAGGACCTGACAGCACCACATGATGATGATGAACAGACTACTCTTTGCAAAGAATATTTCATTCCTTTAGAATGGAGAGTGATAGCAGAGGTCTGAGCTGTGTAGTTGTTTAACTACTGTTTAACTACATTAACTAAGAAATTAGGCATTTTTTTCATTTTTGATTGAGGACTTTAATCTTGTTAGAAAATGGTTAGTTTGCAAATATAAAAACTTTACTATTCTAGCTACAGTGAGCTACAAGCAACTGTCTTAGCTGATTTAAAGAACATATAAAGAATTGTTCTCACTCTTTTATGATAAACCTAGTAATTGATATGAAATTCCTGAAAGGCAGACCATCAACTTGAGAACATACTTAAAGAAAATTTAAAAAAAACCAAAAAAACCCCAACTCTCCTGAGATGCTGAAGAGTGTACCTTAGTACTCTTCACTGTTCATGAAAGATTGCTTTAACAGTTTGTATGTTTCCAGAGTGATTCCTCCTGTTAAGAATGACAAAATCAGCCAAACACCTTCCTTCAGGATTTTCCTTCTCTTTTTCATTAACCTTTCCTGAGTTGCAAGGTGACAAGTTGCAAATTGCGTAACTGACACTACTGGATCAAAGACAGCAGAAAAAAAATGTTTTTTGAGTTGAAGAGATGATGTAAAACAATGGAACTGCACAATGATAATCTCAGGGTAAGGAAATAACGAAAATATTGTAGAAGTTGAGTAGAATTGACATTGGAATGGACTTCTGAAGGTTGTTTGCCCAATCTGTGCACTCTTGGAAGCACAGTCACCTAGAGCACAATGTGTCAGCATCTTTTTCAGGTTTACAGTATCTTGAAGGACCGATACATCACAACCTGTTTAGGCAATGCTTCGATGTTTGTTCATTCTTACAAATGGAAGAGTTTTTCCTGATACTTAAATGGACTTTCCTGTTCTCTAATATGTGGTCATTGTCCTTCATCCTGCCCTTAGGCATCACTGAGAGCAGTTCCATGTTCCCAACCTCTGGCCATCAGGTATTTACTTTGATAAAATACCCACTAAGCCTCTCTTCTGGAGATGAAATAATGGCAGTTCCCTAAGCCTTTCCCCACAGTTTTCATCACTTATAATGAATTCCCAAAAGAGTATCAAAAATGTAACCACTTCCAACTAGCTTCCAAGAAAGATCCATAATCTCCAGGAAACTGAGGATAATATGTAGAAATTCTGTCAGGTTAGCCGAATATGCCGCAAAAATGCTTTGGACCTGATGATGATGAAACAAACCAAAGTTACGATCTTCCACTCAGTATGGCAAATTTGGAGTACACTGGGACTGCATAAGAAACACCAGATGATTGTAATATAACATTAAATTTAATACCCTCTTGAGACAAAACCCGATTTATTCAGACCCATTCAAAATTTGAGGCTCTCACAGCAAGTCCACCAGTTTGTAAGTGGTTAATTATGTTACATCTGGTAGTTGAAAAAGGAGCTAGTTTTTAAGCTAGTAAATCCAAGACCTTTCGGAAGGCATGGAGCTAGGAGCTGTCAGGGAGCTTTTGTGTTACTTCTTTACTGAATGCTCCTCATGCCTTAGTAGGCCTATGAATGCTGGTCTCAGCATGTTGCAAGGTCTCAGCAGTGACAGTGTCTCTCAGATCAAGCCCAAGTGCAGACATGAAAGAAAGAAAACAGAGAAAGTGCAGTAAAAAATTCAATAAAATGCTAAGAGTGCTGATATTCAGAAGAAATTTCTACTCTAAAAGTAGTTCTCCTGGAGACACTGCTTAGACAGAGCTTGTATTTAAATACATACACGGTGCCTCTCCTGGAGATCACTGGAACCTTCAAAAGAGTGAGGATAGCTTGCTACATGTATAACAGTACCACCCTTGAGGGCAACGGTGTCTCCAAGCTCTATGGGATTTCCCTCATCTATGCCTGAGATTTAAAGTGTGCAACAGAGGACAAGGAAAGAAACCTACTTTTCCAGTCCCCTCTATTTAAACTGTGTGTGGACACATTACAGCATAGTCTTTTTACATGAAGCAATTCTATTTTCCTTACTTCATATGGACTCCTGGCTAAATATTTCAAGATGATCCAGCATGTCCTTGAGACTAGAAATGTCTGACTTAATGTGATGCATCTTCTGTGGCAGGAACCTTCTGAGTAGAGGCTGCAACTTAGCAATTTTTCAAGAGGCAATTAAAAAAATCAGCAATGGTTGTCATAGAAACACAATCCATCACCAGAAGTAATTTGGACACTGGATGAAGTTGAATCAGGGATGAGGCTTGGAAAAATTGTAGAATGTTTTGAGATATTATGCAAAACGAAAGTGCCAGTAACAACAAACACACAGTGAAGTAAAACAATTTATACAGACACATATTGGAGAGGAATGTAGTTCTGTAGTTTGGTGGTATGCATTGGACAGAATGAGCACTAATGGAAGCAAAAACTTATAGGACACAACAACTTATATATATCAATATAATCCCTTTTTTCAGCCTGTACATAAACATTCACTCCAGAGCAGAGCAAGCATGATTTGTTTTTAGAACAGCCCTTATTGCAGACATCCTTACAGTGCATGTAATTCTTTGTAAATAGCAAGCTTTATGTATCACCCTGAAGTTCCTGTGACAATGATGTTTACAAAATACAAGAAATAACACAGAGTTAACTAGCTACTAGGAAGCTTTACTTTGGTATGTAAATATCCTGACATTTTCTTCATTCGATGAATGATCAAATTAAAAATGCAAGTCTTTTTTGGTCTCCAGTATTTCTTTAATTGATTATAACTCAACTTGCTTGTAAATGATCTCTGACATTTAAACTCACTGCTTCCTCTATGATCTGGAACTTGACACTTCACCACATTACAATTAGACTTTTCTATTGGCTGCTGATCCAATTAAATCCAAGATGATCATAAGAAGTTGCTCAACTTAGTCAATCTTTTGCTAAGGATTTTCTAGGTTTATTATTTTTTTACACTGCCTGGTTATTCATCAGGTACAAAGGTTGAAGGAAAACAAAGTGCTGTTTCACCATGTTATTTCTTGTCAGTGCACTGAAAAATCTACACATGTGTACATATGATACCTCTAAGAAGCAACAGAAAGGTAAGACACTTGGCATGTCTAATTTAAAATCCAGGCAAAGATTTATTACTGTAACTTTGTTGCTAGACTGGAAGCAAACACATCTCAAGGTACATGAAAATTTCAGGAATTAGCATGAACCTTGGACATGCTGAGTTGTTAAGTAAATTCTACTCCATTGGAAAGCTGGGGAGCAGACTCTGAAAACCAGACTGGTTATATAAACTCAATTACCTCCCCAGAAAAACAAAAATCCTTACATTATTTTTAAATTATATAATTTTCAAAGTTCTCGAATGGAAATTTTTAAGAAAGCACTTCTGATTACAAGGAAATATCAAAGTACTACCAATATATTGCCAGTGTATTGCCAGACTAAGTATCTTTCCAAAGGAGTTAGTTTAAAGAGCAGCTCACGAAATCTGGTTCTAGTAAAATGCTAAGCTGCAAATAAATTTACAGGTGCTTTCCTGTTCTTTTACTGATGTTACAGATTCACACACGTAAAATGTAAGCAGTCACATTTGTAAGAAATTATTATGTTTTCAGCAGAAACTAAGTAAGAGCTAGTTATGTTTTCGATTTAGACATATGTACAGCTTAAATTTTCAACTTGGTTGTTATTAACTTACAGATTAACATTAAATCCAATATTTAATATATTTTCCCATTCTATTTAAGATAGCTCTTGTCTTGCAATCTGAAAACTTCAATGATAGTATTAATTTATATTTATAAATTGCCAGGTTAAGACCTGCTCTGTCTCTGAACATCTAGCAAGCTGTATCTTCAAAGTCCAAATACACTGCAAAATCCAGATGTTAAAACGGTCATTTTGAGAGTTCTCAAAGCGCATCATGTGTTTCACTAACAATACACAAACTGGTTAAAAAAATATGCAGGTCACAAGTATCACCACTGACAAGTACAAAACCTAATACAGAACCTAATCCCACAGGGGCTGCTACTGCTGCTAGCACCCACCATCCCTGCCACGGATAATGGCTAAATGGCAAAAGGTTTATAAACTCTTTTTATATTTAGTGTTAAGTTTCTGACAGAAGCAGAAATACACAGTGGATCAGAGCATTGTAAGTGGCATTTATCTTCCTCTTCTTTCTAAGAAGTTATGAAATCTCCAGGTTCATTCAGTTAGGTGAATGAGGTCAATCCTCTGACATGCAAATATATAGAAGTTATCAAATAGACTTTACCAGTTTGCTCTATGACCTCATTTGTTTCATTATGATCAGCAAAGGCCTCCCAGTACTCATTTTAAGGACAGGTGGAGGTTTTGAAAATCTGACAAGCTGCCTATATTTAGCATTGTTTGTGCAATTAAATTTCCTCACCTAACTTCCCCCACTCTTCTCTGTTAAATTCAGAGAAGCTCTGTACAGTTCACTTGAAACAAGTATCTTACACTTTACCTTTCAGGTTTCTATTACTTTGGAAGATAGAAATTTGGCAAGGAGATATTAACTTGACACCCTATCTTTTCAGATGCTTAAGAAAAACTTGAAAAAATTAAAAGTTCACTACCTTTTACATAACATTGTCATTCAAGTGTGGCATAAACAGGTACTAGCTTAACATCTCACAGACATGATGCAACATTTCTGGTCAGAATGAACAGATACTGCAAACAGTATCTGATTCAAAGGCAATGACTAAGAGACTTTCTTTGAGAGGTGTTCATTGCCACAGTAAGTACCATTTGTAGGACCTTTCCTAACTTTCAAAAAATAAGGCTTGAATCTGTACAAGAACTCCATCACTAGAGACTGAACCATGTTTACTTGGTTCCAAAGTTCAGAGCAACTATACCTTCATAATAGACAAGCCCAGGTTTATGTCATATTATAGGTTATATTGTGGGCTATAAAGAGATTAAAACATTGATCTTCTAATTAAAAATTCATAAAAATGCTTAGTAACTTACATAAAAACATAAAAGAAATCTGACTGGACAGACCAACAATTGTCTAGTAGAGTACTATGCCTCTGTCAAAAGAACAAGAGAAATTGCATAAGGGAGAACATGCAAACATCAATACTTTCTGCAGTTTACTCCAATCATGGTCCTCCAGTACCCAAAATTGCTTTAACAGGGATATTAACGAGTAGAGACCTCCCTGTTTGTTTTATACATGTATGATATTTTTCTCTATTAACTTGTCTAACCACTCACTTTTCTATTTGTGGATACAGTCTGAACACTGGATTTTAGGATTGGAACAATTAAGTGAAAGCTGAATTCACTAATTCTCATAACTCCTGTTTTTTCACCTAATTTTACATTACAAAGTATTTACGTAGAACAAAATTTATTAAACTATCATTGAAACAACTGTATCTACTAATTTGTTAAACTACCACTACAGGAGACACTGGTAATTCTGGTCTTGATATGTTTTTCACTAGGTTCCAAACATGAAACTCTATTGGCTTGTGATCTGGGCTGGAACACTGTTTTTGAATCCAGTCACTGCTGACTGCAACATTACTTCCCAAACTGTAAGTTTTACATCGATCTGAACTACCCATATTTTTGAAAGATACACTTGAAGCAGAAGGCATTTTAAAAACTGTTTCATAAACACAAAAATTTTAAAGAAAGAAATACAAAAATGTGGGAATCCTTAAAAATCAGAGGGTTTTGGGAAAGCTGCAAAAAGCAGGCCTCAGAAACAGCAAAGTGCAATTAGAGCTAAGTGGTAGCCCTAAGATTTGTCAGCAGAAAAGTTATACAAGATGTAGAAAGCAAGGACAAATAGAACAATGGTCTATGTATTAAAGCTTGGCTAGAATAACTCCCCTGAGCTGCAGAAAAGTATATCCAGCAAGATATTAGGAAGTTCTGAGTTTAAAAATGGAGCTCCGTGTATTGTATTTTAAGGCTTACAAGCAGGTATTGCATTCAAAATAAGCAAACATTGTTTTAGCCAAAGGTATAGTGGTTGGATAGAACTACTGCCTATATGCTTTTGCTTTTCGTGATTCATCAAAAAACCTTCAAAGTATGTTGTAAGATCACATTCTGTGGTTGCTACTGAGGATGTGAGCTGCTGGCATCTTCCTACTCTCCCAACCATGTAATGAGACTGATGCTTGGAAAATAAAGCAGGTTGAGATGCATTCCACAGCAAACCCATCCCGTTCGTGATTCTGTGCATAAACCTGTGGTTAGCATTATAAATGCAAGCAGAAAGTGATTTTCCGTGTAATGGACAATTAACTGATGGTAGTTACTCTAAGTGGGTGAACAACACTGAAACATGATGATGAGATGATTTCGTATCTCAAATTCTTCTGGACAACAGGAATGCCTCTTTACATATATAAATAAATGTACTCTTTTCAGAAAACAAAAATATTTCAAGGTATTGAGAGCAGAGACTCAAATCAGAAAAGACTGTAGCTAAACTAAACTTTAACACAGGAAACCAAAATGAAGTTTAGCGATATAGCAAATACATATACAATAAATGTTTTGTTGAAGGTCGACTATAAGGATGTTATTTTAAATTAAGAGTAAGTAGATGTTTTAAAAATATATACATTTTAGAAGGCATATTTGAATTAATTTGCAATCTTGAATAAACTTCCTCTATGACACCTTCTTTCCAGATTATACAGGAAAGGAATTATTTTTTTACTCAACAGAAAATTAATTCCACATATTAATTCTAAAATGTTATGCCAAAGTGTAACCAGTTACATTTTGGATGACTATCCCATAAAGACCCATGGATCGAAACACAGAGATCAGCACTAAGTGTTCTGGAACATCATGTCTCTGGACACTAGGAGGATTCATTCCACTGTATCACCAGATCATAAGTCAATTAAGAAAGATGTAAATAAAATTTCATGAAGAGCAATATAACTTCTTTTAAAGTGACAGCATTAAAAAAATAGAAAAGAGTTTTCTCTTCCCTTTAACAGTCCTCACTAAGACACCTTCATTAGTAGACTTTTCTACAGTATTTAATTGTTGTCATTGTCTTTTTTTCAACAGGTTGCTTGTGAGGAGTCTGGAAAGAACCTCTTCAGTATCCCCCTCAATCTTTTTCAAAATGTTACTAAATTAAGCCTCAAAAACAATAAAATCACTTTAGAAGATCGTGACAAAGAGATTCTTGGACGTTATATTAACCTCACTGAACTTCATCTGAATGAAAACAACATTACTGTACTGAACAATAACAGCTTCTACAATCTGAAAAATCTCACAATTCTGGATATTAGCAATAACTGTATTAACACAGTTCATAAAGCAGCATTTGCAGGATTAAATCAACTCTCAGTGTTGAATCTATCCTATAACATGATTGCTCAACTGGATTCAGATACCTTTAGTTCTCTAGAAAGCCTGACAGTTTTAGATCTACAGTATAATTTTCTGAAATATTTTCATATACAATCATCTTTTAAACCAATTAAAATTGTTTTAGCCGGAAATCCATGGATCTGCTCCTGTGACCTTCTTGACTTACAGATATGGCTAACTGCCTCCAATGTGACATTGGGTAAGTTTTGGTAGGAGCAGCATTTCATATTTTTTTACAACAAATAACTTTTCCGTTCATTTTTTTTCCGATGTGGATAAAATCCACCATCAATTTACCCACATTATGCAGTAATATAATAGCTATCCATGCAATTTTTTAGATTAGAGTGCCAAAAAATACCAGCATCTCATAACCTTTTCACTGCTCATATTCACAGAAAATGAAAGCAACACTACATGTACATTCTCAAACACGGTGGAAAAAATCTCCATCAAGATGGCAGCTATCCAAACAGCTGACTGCAAAATTGAAAAGACTTCTTTAGAAAACACTGTAACTTCCACTCCTGCTGCTAATCTCAGAAGTAGTGCCTTAATAACAGCTCTGAGTCCAAACAACATCACTGGAAACAATGGAACTCGTGCAGGTAATACACAAGTATTTCACTTTACTGCTTATGAGCTGTTTGATTTGCTGTACCATGACTTTATAATGTTTTGCATTCCTAGTACACTCTGAGTTTTCCATAAAAGCCAGGGCTACAGAACAAGCATATTTCCACATTCTGGTAGACAGTCACACACATTACAGTGAATGTTAAGGTCTACTGAGTAAATGTTCAAAACATATAAGCCCCACAATTCTCAAATGGTACTAAAAAATGATGATGAAATTTCAAAGCTGTAAAATTCAGATAACTGTCTAGATCTCTTCCTAATAGAACTAGGGAAGCAACTTTTAAAAAAAATTGCTTTTTCCAAACTAACTACTTTCTAGATGTAGTTGTTGTCCTAAAATTGTGATAGCATGAACTTAAAGATTTTACTCCCGTCCTAACTGTGTCCAGTATAAAGGATTCTTTGGAAATGCCAGTGATAGTCTCCTCACCTTTCTTTACCTTTCAATGTTAATCCCACATGCCAGTTAACTTTTCTATCCTGAAATCCTTTACTTCTTTCTTCTGGCTAAAGCAAGAAAATTATCTACAGATATATATGCAAATTACAAGCTACCACTGCGTCATGTTTCTTTAGCTGAAGCACTTTATAATTTATTTAGGATACTGGCCAGCACATAAAACCTGATTCTAGATAGAGACTACTGGAAACTACAGTTTACTGAAATTTTTATTATAAAAGAAACACAACTGAAAGGATATGCCAAAAAAAAGACATGACATTTCATGGTTCAGACATTATCACCCTACAAAAAGTAAAGCCCGGGAAACAGAATTTGAAGCAAATGAATGATTATTTTTTCCTAAGGCTCATCTTGGAATTTAACTTTCGGTAAAAAAAAAAATCTTTTCTATGCATTTATTATTTTTATCTTTTATATGTCCCCAGAGTTTTATCTTTGAAATAGACTTTGAAACAATTATTTTTTATAAAAATATGAGGTAGATTTATGCTATGAAATATGAGATGCACATACATTATTAGTCTCTGTGATGTTACTGACTCCATAACAACACAACAACAACATTCTACTAAGTTTTGGAGACAGTAATCTTCCTATCAATGTTTACTTTGTGAGTTCTCCATTTAACTATGAAGAAAAAAAATCATACTTGAGTTCTTGCTAGTATTTCTCACGAAGATTACTTTTCTTTTTTTTCCTGTTTTTTAAGAGTTACCACTTGTCGGCAAAAGTTGGACCTTCCTAGCGGGTGTCCTAGGCTTTGTCCTAGGCACTACACTCCTGATTTTTACTGCTGTAAAATGCCCGGCATGGTATCACTATGTGATCAGCTACCGTCACCATCGTCTGGAAGAAAATGACACAGAGATATTTGAACAGGAGTTCTCAGCAGACATGAGCCCTTCTCCTTCAGGATCGGGTACAAGCAATGAAGAACCCATTGTAATATTTGAGAAAGTTCATGCATGTGGAGATGAAGAAGATGGATTTATTGAGGATAAATACATAGATATTTATATAAACGAGAAGCGTTAATGTGTTAAACAACAGATGCTGAACTGACATTTCAAAAAGGTGTACACTTCTACTTCCATTTTATGCTTTATTAGATGTAACACAGAATGAAGTTATGCAGCCTATCTCCTTTCATCTTGCCAAATTCATAATAAGATTTTGCTACATCAATCATTAAGTTAATAATGGAGTGATATGCATGCATTATTGGGACAACAAATACTCCAAAACATGCAAAAAATGCTCATAATACACTTTTTATAAAAACGTATTTGACTACTTAAGTTGGTGGGCTTAATGTATATTGTTTAACATGAACAAAGTAGCAGGTGAAGTTGGCATAATCATTAATGGTTTCATTGTGAAGAAGTCTAGACGAGAAAAATAATTTCTCTAAAATGTTGAAGCAGTCCACAGCTAGACTGAGGGCTGGCTCCAAATCAATGCTGTAACAGCTCTGCAGTCTATTAGGTAAAACTAACACAATCAGAGAATGGGGCATTTGGGTATTTTTTTACCCAAATTAGCAGAGCAAGAAAGACCAACTGCTTTATTCCCAAAAATGTTTATGTACAGTACAACAATAAATTACCCTTACTGCACCACTACTGAATCAAATATTTTCTCTTCATATTTTCTTAACACTTAAAAATGCATACAAGGTAGAACAGACATTTGTGAGTTGTTGAAAACTACAGTATTAGTGCAATGTGACATTATTAACCAGCAGATTGGTTGCTTTGGAGTGCTTATTGGTATATAAAATCTCACTGCAGAGATTGCTCTCACTGGCAACAATCATGATCACACAGTTTTCTCCTGCACCTCTTATGCCTAAATTAACTATCTCAAAAACTCACCCTCTGAGCCTATCACTACAAAAGCCATTCTCATAGTCTACAAATTCTTATTGCAAGCATGTCACTAGCCTCATCTTTCCCTCTATACAACCCTACTTTACTAGCCAGGCAAAGGTCTAGTTCCCACTCCTGCTTGCTTTCTCCCCTCTGCTACTCCACAACAAAACTCCCAGAATTTGACAGCAGGGGTTGCCAAAAGACAGGAGTCTCCACTGCCAGCTAACTCTTCCTGGATGGTATGGTAATTATCTTCAGAGGAGCAACTAGAGTTTAACACTAGGAATTCCAGCTGCAACCTGGCACTAACGTATCATCTTGAAATTGTTCTGGTCTCACTAGTAATACGCATTGCACTGTTAGGGTAATGGGTAACACCTCCATTTTCCCAAGCTGAGTTATGAGAAGTTGAGTTATTCAAAGATGAGAAACAAACACTTAATGTACTTACGTTTGTCTTTCTGTGAAAATTTTATCTATACTCTGAGCCTCTCGGTCATTCTGAACCTTTAACTAAAAAAAAAAACCAAACCAAACTGAAATACAATCAAGTTTGTAATAAATCATGGAATCATATAGGTTGGAAAATACCTCTTAAGATCATGAAGTCCAAAGCTAAACTCAACACCATTAAATCACATCCCTAAATACAGCATCTTTCAAATACTTCCAAAGAAACAGATTCACTTCCTATTTCTGTGGAATCTATTCCTGAAACACTTAGTAATATACTGTATAAAACTACACAGATGGGATGAAAAGTATTCTTCTCTTCATGACACAGACATTGTATCTTTATCATTAAATCAAATTCAAGCAAAAAAAAGTTGCTTTGACCAGGAAATATTCAGGTCATTTTTCAACTTACCAAAATAACCTTTGCTGAAAGTGATTTCTTCTGTTCATGGACAAATTGATCATAACAAATAAAATATACATAATGCCATTCAGGCCTTAACACTTGGAGGATGTGTTAGAAAATAAGTAAGAAAAGCAAAGTAAGAACAAAACTCTTCAATTTTGTGGTGGCTATATCAGAGACATATTCAATATTTTTTACAGTGGAGACATTTAAAAGGCTGGGAAAAAAAAAAAAAAAAAAGATAACTTAATGTCCAGAAAACCAGGAAGCTTTACAAGGCAGTGGAGTCTGCTTAAATTTGCCTCTCCTAAGACTAGTGTTCTGTGCTCCCAAAAAATAAAAAATATAAAAAAGATATTTTAACACTCATCATTTGGGTTGGGATAACACCCTTCTCAAATTTAAATCATGGAAAACTATCGTGGAGCTGTTAACACAAAAGTTCAGGCAATTGTCTTACTGCTAACATGTTGCCAGCATTATGATCAATTTAACTGGAAAAAAAAAGGTTACACTTCAAATCAGGGTTATGTTTTTTTAGCTATGTCACACATTCAAAGCACCAAGAAAGTAACACATCATTTCACTATTACAGCAGAGAAAATATCCTAATTCTTACCATATTGTAATCACGGATCATTTCGGCCATATCTGTACTGGTGTTAAGCATATCCGCAACCTGAAACAAGACAGAATTCCAACCTGTTACTGCTCTCCTTTAAAAAAAATAAATCAAAGGGTTCATGAAAACACAGCAAATTTTGGTTATTACAAATGGAAAAAACATCATTTAGGAATCTGAATAGGTCATGCGCTATTTTCAGAATTAATCATCATTATATGTCGCTGTTCTAAGCATTGAAATACATACACAGTACCGATTTCTTAAATTCATATGCAGATACTTCTCCTAATTTTATAGTATACTTTTTGTTGTCCTCCTCTGTTTCCGCTTCTTTCCTTTCCAATAACTGAATAAAGGCAGTATTAACCAGTATATTTTTACATAGAAATGTCAAAAAATTCTTTGGAATAAAGCAAAAGCAGTATAAAGTAAGCAAGAAAATAAATGGGAGCATTCAGTATCAAAATTTGACAGAAGCATACCGTGTTGTAGTCTGCTAGTTGACCTTGAAGATTTTTGATTTCACCAGCTAAAGTCTCTGCCCTAAATATGAGACAAAAAGTCAAACTTCAAATGGTAACATTTGTATATATAAAAATAAAATTATTAAAATAAAAATATTCACTGATTCCTTGAATCAAGGAATGTCCAATACTTAAAAATAGTTTTGTGACTTAGAAAGTCAGCACTGCGTTAGCTGTAATACATCTCACCGTTTTTCAAAGGACAAATAGACAGATTTCTCTTGCTTGTACATTTCTACTTCTTCCTGCAGCTTGTTAATTTCTGTTGTAAGTTCATTTGTTTTACTTCTGAAAAAAATAAAGAAAAAAGAATCATTAACATTTGTATGTACAACTAAAGCACAGCTAGAACAGTAAATATATTTTATTGTAGGAGATTTGCAATTGGTATCTCTGCAATTGGTATGCAACTCAGCATTTCTAAGAAGAGTTAAGTGTGGAAAAAATGAAAATGGTCATATCAGAAAATGTCCTAAGTAGTTGGTGCAAAACCTTGGTATGAAATAAAGTGTTTTAATTAGCTTTTTGTCTTTGCTGGTAAAACAGGTGTGGAAAGAAAAAAAATACAGTACAATTTCACAGAATATGGGTAACATCCATATTTAAAATGAAATTTTTTAGGACTAATTATTCAAAACTGTAATATGAGCCTCTGATAAAATCCTGCATGCAACAGTTTGCACAAGATCTTGCCTTTTCATTGCTAGTTGCATGTATAATCCAAGTAAACCATTTGAAATGTACAATAAAAATGTTTAGCTTGCAATGCTACTTCTGACAAATGGAGCTATCAGACCTAACAAAGTTTGGAGGTAGAAGTTCAGAATCACTGACCCTCCGCTTACTAATGCTCTGAGAGAGCATTTAACCTAGCAAGTCTAACAACAAAACCTCCAGGGAATCTACTTCCTTTCTTCCTACATAATATCTATATGCAAAATAACCTTCACTCTTAGAGCAGCACTCTTACAAAACTTCATTATATATGAACACCACTTATTGCATGCTATTGTCGAGCTTCAACACTGCGTCTGAAAGGGAGCAGACCATTAAATGGGTTGTTAAGACGTACCTCAGCACCCCAAGGTAGTATGTTTTATCCTTTATCTGTCTTTGAGGACCTGATAAAAGAGAGTAATATGATACTTTGTTTAAAAAAATCCTAATTTAGATGAACTTCAAGTAAGGAAAACAATCTGCAAAATTTACATTAAAAAAATTTACACCTAATATCTTTTAGTGTTCTCAAATAGTTACCTAATTTTTTAAAAGGTAATTTTTAGACTGCTCTGAAGATAAACATTACTAACACAAATGTACAGTTACTACATAATAGAGTACTTTAAGTATTCTGTAGTGATGGAAGAAAACACAGTTACCTTGTTCTATTCTTTTGAATTATTTTTAAAGACAGGTCATTTATAGAAAAATGTTTATGTTCTTTGGCTGCCAAGAGTAATGACAGAAAGAGGAGTATTTTAATTACTCTTTCTTTTTGCTGTTCTTTTTAATCACAGCTCTTCACTCTGCAATTTATACAATGATGTAAAGCTTTTCTTTAAAAAACTAAATATTCTTTCAAAATGTTTGCAGACATCTTGAGGGCTATTTTTAGTTTAAAATACCTTTCATTGCAGTTTTTATTCCACTTAATCCCTGTTGAGTCACTGGACGGTCTGCAACTTTAATCTGAGACGGTAAAACTCCTCCAGGAGTCAAAGAACCACTACGAGAACTGGGTCTTGCTGTATTAGGAGGCATCTATTAAAAAAAACAAATGAAAAACCTACAAAGTCTGAATTATTACTTTATTATCCTTAAGCAGTTGCCAAAGCAGTTCAAAACTTCAGTTAGTCTCTATACTCTTTTGTAGGAATTTTTTAGCATTTGCATCTCTTCAGGGAAGTAAGACTTCAAGGGAACATAGGCTGTAGAAGGTAAGGGATTACC
Organism: Catharus ustulatus; assembly: GCF_009819885.2. NCBI lineage: Eukaryota > Metazoa > Chordata > Aves > Passeriformes > Turdidae > Catharus > Catharus ustulatus. Next base: position 60,996,257 of record NC_046262.2, on the reverse strand, counting down.
TTTGAGCAGCTGTTCACTGTTCTATCTATCTGCAACATTAATGCTATTTAGGTCTCCCAGGTGAACTCGGGATGCTGGATGTTCCTGACCCCCTCCAAACAAGGTTAGAAAAACTTTATATAAAACTGAAATCGTAAATTCTTCATTAAAAAAACCTTCTCCTCACTCCAGTCATGGTACTACTAAAAAAATTAAGACTTTTTTTTTAAAAAGGGACAAAAAATCTAAATAGATCAAAATTAATAATATGTTAATTTTTAATATTTTCTAACATACCGCTGTTCCTATTCTGCCTCCTGACGGAGTCCTTGATGCAGACGCAGGTCTCGATGCAGAGGCAGGCCTTGATGAAGAGTTCTGCCCTACTCCTGCTCTTGAAGCAGAACGAGCTGTGGGAGGTCTGTTACTGCTGGCCATATTCGTTTCCTTTTTAACGTCTCTCTGCTAAGAAGAAAATTCATCCCTTGATTTGCACAAGATCCTTAAAACTGTGAGAGACCGCCTCTTTAAAGCATAACTCCTACTCGAATGTTAGAGGGGGGTTGTTTTTGGTTTCATTAGCAACCTGCAAAGTACTTTCCTACTGGATGGTACAACACAGCGGCAGGGCTCGGGATGGACCACGCAACGTCCATGGGCAAGCTGAGGCAGCGGGATATTTCCAGCGCTTAGTGAGCCCTCAGCTTATCCCTGTGGCATTTATTGTTTCAATATCTGAATGAAAATCTTTAATGAAACAACATGGAAGCGAGCAACTGCTGCAAATACTCATTGGGGTTATCTACACAGGGTCCGTAAGCTATCGCCCGTCACTACGGCGATCCCGAACTGCGCTATTCCTGACAAACCCCGGCAACTTTTCCCACTCCCGCAGGAGCCCATCCTAGCCGCACAGCAGAGCAGAGCCAGCACCCCGACCGCCCAGGGGGCCCTGTCCCCTCACCGCGCCCCTCAGCAGCCATTAGCCCGCAGACAGCGCCGCTGTATCGCGGCAACCACCCGCTCGCACATCGCGATGGCCACAAATCTCGCTCCAGGCCTGCCGTGGACCCGAAGACTACGACTCCCAGAGGGTCTCGCAAGAGAAGAGCAGCAGCACTACCGCCTGCGTGAGCGCAGTGCCTGCCGGGATAAGAAGCCTCTTGTCGGCCGGGCGGCGCGCCCTGTGACGGCACTTCCGGCGCGGCTTCCGGCGGCGGCGCGGCCCGTGCTGTGTCAGGCCGGCGCTGCCGCCATGGCGGGTGAGGGCAGCATGTTCCGGCTGCGCTGCTCCCTGCTGGGGCATGGGCAGGACGTGCGGGGCCTCACCCGTGGCCTCTTTCCGGAAGGCGGCTTCGTGTCCGTTTCGCGGGACAGAACCGCGCGGCTCTGGGCCCCTGACGGGTGAGTGCTGGGCTACGGCGCAGGGCGGGCCGGGCCGGGCCGGGCCGGGCCCTCTAGCCGGTACTCCACAGGGAAGAAGAGCATGGAGGTGCCGCCGCCGGGGCTCTACCCCTGCCCCGCCGAGTCCTCCTCAGGGGCTGCCGGCAGAATTTGCGGAGCCGAGGGAGGTGACGCGCGGTGGGAGCCTGTTTGCAGGAGGCGATCGTGATTGGCATTGTCACATACATAGAATCACGTTAAGGGTTTGAAGGGAGGCCTTCAAGATTTTCCAGTCCTAGCCCCTCAACCACGGGCAGGGGCGCCTTTCACCGGAACAGTTTACTCAGAGCTCTGTCCATGCCGGCCTTGGGCACTTCCGAGGATGGAATATTCGCAACTTTTCTGGGCAACCTGTTGCAGTGCCTCAACACCCTCCCAGTGAAGATCTTCTTCCTAAAGTCAAACCTAAGTTTTCCCTCTTTCAATTTGTGCTCATTACTTCTTGTTCTGTCACTACCATGAGGAAGAATCCCTCTCCCAGCTTTCCTGTAGGCCCCTTTAGATACTGCAGGGTTGCTATGTCTCCATGCAGTTTGCTCCAGGCTGACTAGGCCCAACTTCTGCATACCTGCTTTTGGGGGAAGTTTATGTTTTTTAGCTTGCTGTACATCCATGTTATAGTGTGCTTTGGAAATGATGACAATAATTACCAGTGAATAGTTCTAGGCATTTTTTTTCCCTAGGTAATATTAATAATGTTGTTTCCACCTCATGGTATTCAGTGCCAAAGTTATCCTGTTAAGTAACAGTGCTGCAATTTTGACAGTGAGGCAGTGTGCTTTGAAAGTTTTTTAAAAAAAATTTTTCTCACCCTTGCTAAGCAAGCTTCATTAAACATAAAATGGCATGTGAACAAAAAACTATGCAGAAAATTAAATAAAGACATTGAAAAAGGAAAAAATGCCCCAGTGTTAGCTTTTCTAATGCTGATGTGACACAGAGTTGTCTCCTACTGAATTTCTGTAATTGAAATCACAGAGTGAATTTTTCGGCATGTTTCCTTTACCAGAAGCAGTACTGCTAAGCAATGTGTATAGGAGATGGTAGAGATGTGGGATATTGCTGGTAGCTACAGGGTGTAGCTCCTCCCCGGACAACAGTTTTATATTGTGATCTGTATTCTGAAGTTACTAGACACAAATATTCTTCCCGTTGCCCTCATGTTAAATAGAAATAATTGGTAAATTTGCTGAGTGGTTACTTATTGATCCTCAAGCTCTGCGACTAAGGTGAAGAAAAACTAGTCATATTAAGTGGGTCTCATCACAAGGGAAAGAACTTGCCAAATTGCACGGAAGTTTGCATTAGGAAAGGAGTTGTAGTTTTAACCCATAGTTTTTGAGAACTCGGTGAGGAAGAAGACATAATTTACTTTTATCAGCTTATAATGTTGATATTTATTATCCTTGTTTGTTTTGAAGGCTCAGAGACTACAGTAGTCAGGGCTCAATGGGTGAGCACACTGTTGTATGCTGTTTTGGTTTAGCTGTTCCAGGAAGGGATGTTGCCTTCTTACCTCTACGTGCCTTAAGGGAAGAAAATATTTTAGAATTTAAAACATTATAATGATTTCCTTACATGTTTTAAGCTTGCCAAGCATTAGGGTTTGAAGGATATCAGGGTGATATCATATGATAGGTTGTGTTTTTGAGGTTGTGGGAGCAAGCACAGAAAAACAAAACAAGCGCACAGCATGCCAACCTACATATTTATTCTATGGGAATAAGTAGCTTTTTTAAGTTAGTGCTGTAACTACTGAGGTTGGCTCAGGATGAAGAAATGAGGGTGCTGTTTGAGTCAGTTATGATCTGTTTAACTTATATTCCTCTATAGTGCTCCTAGTGAAAAGCCAGTGAATACATTTGGCAGGCAGTAAACGTCATTTGTGTGCTCTTACTTTAGCATGTACTCAGATATACATTTGAGTGTTCAAACAGAAAAAGATACCATGAATACAAACTGTAGCTATTTCTGATCAAATTTGGCATAGCATTTGTCAATGAGCAAGAAAAAAGAAAAGTCCTTCCAGGCCTATCATTGCATTGAAAAATAAGTGGAAAGCTCTGGCATTATGTACTGGGGAGGAATTCTGGAATGTAATTTTTATCTTAAATTTCATTCTTTCTAGGCCATCCATCATACTTATTCAGCACAAAGCAAGCATAGTTACTAATTCAAGAATTGTCATTTACTCAGATAAAGTTTCTGTCATGATTCTAAACTGATTATCTTCTATGTTTAAGTCTTAACAGGGGTTTTACTGAGATGCACTGTATGAGTGGCCACTCAAATTTTGTATCTTGTGTGTGCATCATACCTCCAAGTGACCTCTATCCTCGTGGGCTGATTGCAACTGGTGGCAATGATCATAATATATGCGTTTTCACAGTTGACAACCCAGCTCCCCTTTACATCCTTAAGGGTCATAAAAACACAGGTATGTAGTAATTGTATTTTGGCGTTTTTTACATATGAGTTAATGTGATTTATTAGAGAGAAAATTAAATTGAATTTATAAAACTCAGTTTTGATTTATTTGGTGTATAATGTAGCTAACTGTTTAATTATGGTCTCTGCAAATAGGATTTTATAATCTTAATTCATGCAGTGACCATTTGTTGCAAGGACTTCCAAGTTTATCCTGATGAATGTTTGAACTTTCACTGTCTCTCTGTATTCCCGGCAATTCAGAGAATGATTACCCTTTTGTCAAGAATTGCGCTTCAAAAAAGCAGTTAGTTCTTCCTGTATTATTTTTTTTATCAAAGCTGATGTAAGTAGAAAAAATCACCTTCCTTAATAAACTTCCTCTGCCCATTTTGTTACTTAGATCTGTATTTAATATTGATTGATGCTTTAAGTACAGAGCTTTATACTGTGTTACTGGAGCATTTGCAGATTATCTTTCTGCTAAATCTTTTGATGTCACCACAGTTTCTTGGTGGTAGTATTTTGCCTTCCAAGAAGGTGAGCTAAGTATTTTTCGTATGAAGTAACTTCTTGAAGACATAAATTAATACTTGTAGACAAAGCTTTTCTTTTTCTTGACTACATATTTGCATTAATTGTGTGTCTTAACTAGTTATCTAACCTGCTTGTCATCATATTCTAGTCCAAGAGATTTATGACTTAGAAATTTTAAAATATGAGTGGCAAAAATATTTCAATTTTTAAACCTAAAATTGAGAATTTTAAGCAGTTTCTTTCTAGGTTGCAATACAACTAGAGTTCGCTTAATTCTTCTCTAGACTCCTCAACACTAAATGTGCTATTAATACCAAATAAATCCTCTTAAATGAATCTCTTGAAATTGCTGGCATAAGATTTGTGGCAGTCCAGGGTACTTGTCAGTTCTGACTTGAATGTTCATTCCAGTTTGCAGCCTTTCATCTGGGAAATTTGGCACATTATTAAGTGGATCATGGGATACAACAGCAAAAGTCTGGTTGAATGACAGGTGTATGATGACATTACAGGTATGAAGTTCCTTTACATGAATATGGAATAAGTACTCTGAATTTGATTCTGACAAGTCTTAACAATGTTGGGTTTTTTGCAGGGTCACACAGCTGCAATATGGGCAGTGAAGATACTTCCTGAGCAGGGATTAATGTTGACTGGTTCAGCTGACAAAACTATAAAACTGTGGAAGGCAGGCAGATGTGAAAGAACGTTCACTGGTAAATGTTACTGCAGTTGATAATTGATTTGGTGTGATCTGTTCTTGTTAAAAGAGAACAAATTTTAAAATCTTACAAAAATATGAATAAACTGAGCAATATTGTCTTGGTTTAGAGGACGGTATTGCCAGGAGAAAAAAGCAAGAGCTTTTTTTTCCAAAATTGAGAGTGAAAATCCCCTCCTTCCCAGTTTACTATAATTTGGAAATTAATGGGCTCTCAGGCAAAAAAAGTATGGGTTTAGGAATAACAGTTTTTTACTGATAAATCTACAAGACAAAACAAGAACAACATCAGCTATGAAAAATCAGTGACAAAACAGAACAAAACTCAGTCTCAGTCTTTTTTCCAGTCAGACGCCCTTCTCCTCCTCACAGTCCTGGTGGAGTGGAGCGGCCTCAGTCGCAGCAACTGCTGAAGCAGGCAGGCAAGGTGGCAGGACAGTCCCAGGTTGGAGAAGGGTGAAAGGAAAAAACTCCGCTCACCGTTTGCATCCTGGTTCTCAGCACTGTTCTCAGAGGAAGCTGTAGCAGTGTCAGAGTGCAGGGCAGGTCCCACCACCGAGAAAAAAGACGCTCTCTCCTCCAAAAAAGAAGCTCTCTCCTCCGAATTTGGGCTGGCAGCAGGAGAGTGTGCCCTTGGAAGGACAAAGCAACTCCCAGCCATCCATCTCCACCCTCTCTTTTGCCTTGAGCAATTAGAAGCCAAAGGAGTTGCCAGGTTTCTTTAACATAATAATGGGAAAAATTTCTCCACTGAGAGAAAAAAACTCCCCCAACCCCCAACAAATATTTAGGCAGGATTTTTAAAGTCTTGAAGTACTTGTATGCCCAGAAGCCATATGAATTCTAAAAAATAAGATCTTTTTCAAAGAATTGTGAGCAATTAAGTTTTTTTTCCTGATTGCTCCCACAAAGATTTGTTGCCCGGGTTTAGATGTGAGCTGTATAGAAGTGGCATACTGCTGCTAATGGAGACAATAACTGCATTAAAATTTTCCTTTTGTAAAGGACATGAAGACTGTGTGAGAGGTTTAGCTATTCTCAGTGAAATGGAATTCCTTTCCTGTGCAAATGATGCTAGTGTTCGAAGATGGCAGATCTCTGGCGAGTGTCTCCAGGTGTATTATGGACATACAAATTATATATACAGCATCTCTGTCTTCCCTCGATGTAAAGGTAGGATTCCTTCCCAACTGTTACACAACATTCTTCAAATTGAAATGGTAGGGTGTGTATTCTGATATTTTGTGGCACTGCCACAACTAAAGAACACCATTTAATTTTTTTCTTACATCTAGTGTAAATAGATTTAAAAAGACATTGAGATTGACTCCAAGTTGCACCACTATCAAGATGGCTCTAGCAGTATGTGGGATAAAAGGTTCTGGGGTAGGGCTAATTGAAGGCTTAAGTAAAACTTAGATGAAGCAATGGACAAAACTGTTGTCTTAGCTGCCACCTGTAGTTCAGTGCTGTTGCAGAGCGGTAAAATAGTAATATGTGGCATGCCACTTTGAGATAATGTCAATTTAGATTTATGTCACTCACAGTATGCATTATATGTAGTTTAGGTTAAGAATTTTATGTGTGAGGCTTAATTACATTTGCTTTCAGAGTTAGCGATTTAGAGGTTCAGAACTAACTTGAACCAGTTGCAGAAGAAATTCCAAGTCAGTGACCTTTGTGTGATGTATGGGACACTTGCACATTTGTTCAACAGGTAAAGTGCACATATATGGGTTGATGCATTTATTGTAGACCTCCTATGCCTTAAAATTCCTCATTGAGGAGTTTGTAAACTTTTGAAAATGCTTTATGTGTGTTTTCTGATAAAGCAGGCTTACCTTCCAAAAATCAATTCGGAACAAATGTGAACCTATGCAAGTATAGTGTAAAATGAAAGTATGATGATTACAAAATTGTTCAAGCCCTTTAAAGGATGAAGGGATCTTTCTTTGTCTTGGGCACAGTTTCATTCACTGTCTGGCTGCTTAATCTGCAATTTATACGCTTTGGATTTTTTGAGAAGACAAGGGAACAGTGGTTTTGTTTTTGCTTTCTACTTCTAATTGAGAGAAGTATTAAATTGCAGAAAGGTTCTTTTACTGTTGTAATTTTTAGATACCCAGTTTCAGAATGGCATCTAGTATCACACTATGCTAAAAATATACTTCAAAAGTTTTTTATTTTTTTTATTTTTAGATTTTGTAACTACTGGAGAAGACAGATCTCTTAGAATCTGGAGACAAGGGGAATGTGCTCAAACAATCAGACTCCCAGCTCAGTCTGTATGGTGCTGCTGTGTCTTAGACAATGGTGATATCGTAGTTGGTGCAAGGTAACCACGCTTTACTTTCAATATATTTGTAGATCCAAATCTGACAATCCTTGAAGAAATTGCTAACGTCTCTTTGGATGTCAGTTTCATTTGTATTTAAAAATAAAGCCATCAAAGTGTGTGTGTATTAAATTTAAACATGTGCTGCACTTCATCCAAGAAGTAATTTTTTATGTCATTCACAGAAATGGGAATGAAAGAAATCTTTGGAAATGTGGTAAATTATTAAGAGATTTGAAAATAAATTTAGTAAGCATGGTATAAAGAATGCTTTTGATAGGCATATTTTATCTTGATTTTAAAATTATACTGAAGACAGGGTTATCTGCTTGATTCCTTCTCTGTATTGTGTCAGTATGAGAATGAATTCCTTTCATAGCAATAATTGGGAGGGGTAGTTAGAAATAGTGATGGTTTCTTGTAACATAGAAGTGACCATTAGAATTTATGCAGTCATTGTGATATTTTAAATAGTATTTCTATTTGAATGTTTTCTCTCTGTTCAGTGATGGAATTATAAGGGTGTTTACAGAGTCCTTGGAACGTACAGCAAGTGCTGAGGAGATTCAAGCTTTTGAAAATGAGCTTGCCCAAGCATCCATTGACCCTAAAACTGGTGATTTAGGAGATATCAATGCTGATGACCTTCCCGGAAGAGAGCACCTTAAGGATCCTGGCAAGTTATTGTACATCTATCATGTTAGAGATGCTTCCAGATCTTAGTTTGAGGTGTTGAAACTTCTGATGTTTTTTTTATTCTCCTGTGAGATAATTTAGAAAAAGGTGGAATTGATGCTGCAGTATGTTTGAGGTGTTTTCTATCTGTACTGCAAGCTGTACCAAGGGTATGTGAAACAGATAATTTGTAAAAGGAGTACTGAATGTGCAGTTTTTTTCCTAAAAAAGGTAGTAAATGCAAATTTTCTGCTTTAGCTTTTGACTGGAAAGATAGTCTTGATGGGCTCGGTTCACACTTTGTGGGTACTTGGGAGGTTCCACGAATGCAGTAGAAGCAGTAGTAAATATCATACTTAAACAGACAGATACTTCTTCCCAAGGTGAAGTAACTGGTGACTTTGGCCCTTGGCTATTACCAGGAAGTGGCATAGATCTCACATCGATATGAAACTTCGCATCTTGTTAGACTATGGGAGAACTTCTGAAGTACTTGACCCTTGTATTGCTTTGGCCACTTAGTCTGCTGGCAAATACTGTTATCATAATTGTAAAGTGCTTATTAAGATTGCTGCTATTCTTGTGAGATGTAGTATTTTGTCTGTTTTTTTCTGAGATAGAGTTGATTTTCTCCATAGTAGCTATTATGGGGCTGTGTTTTGGATTTGTGCTGAAAACTGGGTTAATAGCACAGGGAATTTTGTTACTGCGGAGTGGGGCTTACACAGAGCCAAGGCCTTTGCAGCTCCTCACCCACCCCACCAGTGAGGAGGCTGGGGGTGTGCCAGGATCTGGGAGGGTACACAGTTGTGACTCCAGCTGACCCGAGGGATATCCCATACCATTTGGCATTATGCTCAGCATGTAGAGTAAAGGAAGGAAAAGGAAGGGGAAGGGATATTTGAAATGTTGGTGTTTGTCTTTCCCAGGAGCTGTTGAGCATGATGGAGCCCTGCTCCTCTGGCGACAGCTGAACACCGTCCTGCCCATAGGAAGTGGTGTATGAATTCCTTGTTTTGCTTTGATTGAGGTTTTTTATTTACCTTTTTAAATGTATCTCAGTCCCCAAATTTTTCACTTCTATTCATCTGATTCTTTCCTGCATCTCAACCACAAGGCCAGTGAGTCTGTGTTTGCTTAGTTGCCGTGTGGGGTTATACCATGACATGTAGCTACTTAATTCCTGTGCTATTACTTCAAGTGTTGTTGAACTATTTTTAAATTTTTAATGCTGAGCACCATTTGAATATTTTTCTTTCCTAAAGTAAATCATATCCTTGAAATTGTTTGAACTTCTGCCTACAGGAACAAGAGATGGACAGACGCGGCTTATTAAAGATGATGGGAAAGTAGAAGCATATCAATGGAGTATTAGTGAAGGAAGATGGATAAAGATTGGTGATGTTGTTGGTTCTTCTGGAGCCACACAACAAACATCTGGAAAAGTTTTATTTGAGGGAAAGGTATATGCAAACTTTAATTTGTTTCATTCTTTCCTAAGTAACTGATCTTTGTTCAGATAAAATATAATTTAGAAAACAGGTACTTTTTTGTTACCTTTGTTCTCAGAGGTAGAAGTACAGTTTACTTTATTACTTAAAAAACACATTTTGTGAAATGAGCAAGCCAATGGACAAGGTAAGCCATTAGTAGATAAATTCTCAAGTTCTATTGTGTTTATTATTAATACCTTAAGAAGTTAGTTTCCCAAAAGGAAATGGACTTTAAAATTTATAATGCAAGGCTTACCTAAAATATTAGGTACCAGGCCTTTTGTACTGCTTCTTTATAGTAACTATTGAACCTAAAGACAGGTAAGCTCACCTAAAGACTATATAAGCTGAAAAATGTTTCCTTCTCTGAAATACACACAGAAGAGCTTGTCAGGGTCCACCACAGAATAAATGCTTCCAAGATACTGATTGTCACTCTTAAAGATTTTAAAGAAACACTAGGAAATTTTTTGCTAGCATTAGAAGTGTGCTTTTAAGACTGAAATTTCTTGAGGCATCTGATTGCTCTATAGCTTTGGAGGAAGAGTGACACGATGCATCTTTATTTTGTAATATATCTGTACACACATTATCATGATGTGTTGTTTTACTCTGCTCCTCTTGAGCAGAGAATTCTGGAAAATACAGGTTTAAGTCTGTCATGATTTTAGCTGGGACAGAGTTGATATTCTTCTTAGCAGCTGGTACAGTGCTGTGTCTTTTGGATATAGTATAGCAACAGTGATATAACACAGTGATATTTTGGCTGTTGCTAAGTAATGTTTAGTGTTTACCCTAAATCAGCAAATGTTTATTTGCAGTCTTTCAGGAGAGTATTACTGATATGTTACATAAGTAGCAGTGTTTGAAGTTTTTAGGTTTAGGTCTGGGCCACTGTTAGACTGCATTTAATGCATCTTTATGTAAGAAATGCTGGAAGACTTCTAATGTGTTTTTATTTTTATTCCGCTTAAAGGAATATGACTATGTTTTCACCATTGATGTAAATGAAAATGGGCCTTCCTACAAACTGCCATATAACATCACTGATGATCCTTGGCTGACTGCATACAACTTCCTGCAAAAGAATGATCTAAATCCTATGTTTCTGGATCAGGTGGCCAAGTTTATTATGGACAACACTAAGGGGCAAACATTGTTGAGTACAAGTAATCAATTTTCAGATCCATTTACAGGTAAATATTTTAAACTTAGGTGATGACATTTTTGTGTCTTCACAGTTGCTGAGGATGCACACTGATCTTCTACACCATCATTAGCCAAGATGTGGAATGCAGTACTGATGCAGTACTGACCCCTGGGGTACACCACCAGTGGCTAGCTTTCATTAGATGTTGTTGCACTTATCACCATCCTCTGGTTATGGTTGTTCAGTCAGTTTTCAATCCACTACTGTCATAGAATCATAGTATCATTAAGATCGGAGAAGGCCTCTAAGAATATTGAGTTCAGCCATTAACTCACCACTTCCATGTTCACACCTAAATTACATCCCCAGGTGCCATATCCACATAGCTTTTTGGATACTTCAGGAATGATAATTCAGACACTTCTTATGGCCTGTTCAGCCTGTTCAAATGCCTGACCACCCTTCCAGTATAGAACTTTTTCCTAATAACTACTCTAAACCTCTCCTGGTGCAGCTTGAGACCATTTCTTCTCGTCCTGTCACTTGTCACTGACTGAAGAGACTGACCCCCTCCTTGATACTTTTCAAATAGTTGCAGAGAGCAGTGAGGTCCACCTGCAGCTTCCTCTGGGAACTTAAACACCCCCAGTTCCTTCAGGTGCTTCTCGTAAGACCTGTGCTCCAGATCCTTCACCAGCTCCGTTCCCCCCTCTCTGGACTTGCTCCAGCACCTTAATGTGTTCCTTGTTGTCAGGGGCCCAGAACTGACCACAGGGTTTGAAGTGCGGCCTCACCGGGGCTGAGTACAGAAGGATAATCACAGCCCTGGTCCTGCTGGGATAAAAGTCAAGATACCATTGTCCTCCTTGGCCACTTGGGCACACTCCTGGCTTATGTTCAGCTGCTGTTGACCAGCACCCCCACGTCCTTTTCTGCTTGGCAGCTTTCCAGCCACTCTCTCTCTACACTGGTTTATTGTGACCCAAGGACAGGACCCAGCACTTGACCTTGTTGAACCTCATAGAATTGTCTGCGCAGGCAGACTTTGGTATTGTAGCTCTTGAACTTTTCCTACAGATACTTTCATATCCTTAAATGATTGAGGGCCAAGGTACAGGTAGTTAAAAGAAAAAAAAAAAACTTCCGCAAAATTCTAATCAAGCCAGTTGTATTTTTCAGTCTAGTCTTTTTACCAGTGAAAGAAAGGTCCTGTTTTCATAGAAGAAGTGCCAGATGCTGTTAAGGCAATTGATAAAACACAAAAATTTAGCCAGAGAATTAATCAAAATTAAGTGAAATACATAAATTACTTATCAGACAGGAAATGGAACTAGAGCAAGTTGATTACTGATAAGCTAAACCATGTTAATCAATTACATCCTGCTTGCCACATTTACAAAACAAACTAATTAAATTCATTTCACGAAGATGAATTTAGGAAGAAAATAGCATTAAAATAATTGAGCTAATTACTTTTCTTTCTTTCAAGGGACTGGCAATAGGAATATATTCTTGTCAGGTTATATGTAACTCTGACAGCTGCAGTTACCACAGAAGTAATTAGGTTAGAAAAGACCTCTGAGATTGAGTCTAACCTGTGACTGAACACCACCGTATCAGCTAAACCTTGGTACTAAATGTTACCCATCCAGTCTTTACTTAAACACCTCTACCACCTCTATGTGGCTCATTCCAATATCTAATCACCCTCTAATCTTCCTCATTTTCAACCAGAACCTCCCCTGGTGCAATTTAAGGCTGTGCCTTCTCCTGTCACTGGTTGCCTGGGAGAAGAGGCCAATCTCCATCTGGCTGCACCCTCCTTTCAGGGATTTTAGTGTGGTAAGGTCTCTCCTGAGCCTTCTGTTCTCCAGGCTAAACAACCCCAGCTGCCTCAGCTGCTCCTCATAGGATAGGTACTCCAGACCTTTCACCAGCTTTGTTACACCTCTCTGGATTTTAATAACATCAAGCTGTGTTTGACTGTCATTGATTTTTCTTGCTGTTTGAGTAGGTGCTGGACGTTACGTTCCAGGCTCTTCATCTGGATCGAGTACAATACCTGGGGCAGACCCCTTTACAGGTAATGTAAAATTCATATCTATCCGGATAGCGCCTAAGATACGCATTTGAATCATGTTGTTTTGCATTCTGTGTTGAGCCCCAGACAGCTGTTTCTTGCAGTTCTCTGGGGCAATAGTGTGGAACAGCCTAGTAAGGTGTGCTCTGCCCCTGCAAAGCATACTGATATCTAGTCAGTAGAGGGGAGCCCTCTGCTGTCAGGTCTGCCTCTTGTCACTCTGTCCACTACAGCAGAATGGTAAAGACCTAAACCTTTTGTTTTGCCAGACTTCGTATGCATGAACCACACAAGATTAGGTATATTCATAGAGGTAGTTTTCTGTTTTCATTTGTACTTATTTTTTACATTATCTTTGTTGGTACCATCCACCCTGTATTTTAGATTCTGATCCTCACTGATACAGCCATTGTAAAGACCTCTTCACTAGTTTAGCATCCTTATTTGCAAAGATATTCCCAGTTCAATCCCTGCGTTGGCAGACTTACCCCATCTCTGATTAGTAACTCTTGCTCTTCAAAGAGGTTCCTGTCTCTAGTCCCTGGATGAAAATTTCTCATCTGCAAAACCAGCTGTGCAGTTGCTGACCTACTTGATAAGTCCATTTCTATTCAAGCATTTTTGCCTCAGAATACCAAAGAAGCGCCCTGCACTCTTCGTCCTTGTTCTCAGGGCTCTGTAATGATACTTGATATCCTCCAGGACCTCTTTGGTAAAACCCTTGGTGATCATGTGGCAGAGTAGCAGGGTTACAGTCTGAAGGCCAGGCAAGGGTTGGCAGTGTTTCTGTGATATCCTGAATCCTTGCCCCCAGCAGACACACACCTCCCAAGTTACCAGGCCATATGCATTATGTAAAGTACTGTGCAGGAGGTTACTCTGCTTCCCATCACTGCTGCTTGCCTTTCCTGTTTTTGCAGACAGGAGGTGCAATCTCAGCTGGCTCTTAACACATCACTGCTGGGTGTTTGTCCTCACCAGTGCCAGGGCACTCACTGCCTGTTCTGCAGTTGCAGATCTACAGGTAGAGCAGAAGCCTTTGTGCTGTTACAAAAACTCACAGCCTTCAGTATTCCCCATCTTGGCGGTCTTTATGTGTCCAGCTGTTTCTCCTCCCTGGCTTTTGTGGCTCTGTGGTCTCTGCAGATGGAGGCCTCACTGAGGTCTCACTGTAAGAGAGTCCATCCAGGTCTCTGCCACAAGAGAGACCACTTGTGGCTCAGGCACAAAGAGAGTCGAGGCTAGGGCAGTGTGCCCTCATGCTGGAACTTGTCATGGATAAGGTATCTGCTGTGCTGATGTCTGCACGTGTGGGTGCCAGAGATCATGACACAGTGTCTCCCAGCTGTGGGCTCACTTATCTTGTGAATGCCATCATCACCAGCAGCGTGGCACAGGCATAGATTTAATTCTTAAAGAAGTATTGCTCACTACTTTGTAATTCCTTTAGTGCAGCATAATCCCTTTTAATAGTCTTGTTTCAAAAGTAGTAACTAAATACAAGTATAGGTTACCTCTTTACTGGTGGTGGTATTTAAAAACTTAACATCTTTGTTAGGTGCTGGTCGCTACGTTCCTGGTTCAGCATCAAATGCAGCACCTCCAGTGGGCGGGGTTGATCCTTTTACAGGTAAGAGACAATGTCCGCCAGTGAAAAGCATTCCTGATCTTTTTGTTTGTTTTTGTTTCTCTGACATGAATTCTGCATTGATGCAAATTCATGCTTTATTAAAAATTGATTGAAGCCGCTTATTCTCTGAAACATTGATAAAATAGGGATAACAGAGCCTTCCTTTACATGCAGGAATCATGCACATAAGCTTTAAAATGTATAATAATAATCTGAGAGGATTATTGGTCTTCTAGTAGTTACATTGTTGATGAGAGAAACTGATATATACACTGATATATACAGTATCAGCTACTAAATGACCTGTGGGTTTAGGAAATCATTATAGGTGATGATAAAAGCTTTTTATTGCTCCTTAAAAAAAGACATTTCAGGCTACTGTTGCATGTGCCATAACTGGGTCATATCTGCAAATCTTCTAATACATAAACACTTCCATTATGAAAATAATAAAAACACAAGATTTCACGGGCAGAAAGGATCTTTTTTGTGAAAAGACTCTTGCCATTTTTATGTGTTAACTTACAATAGCCATTGCTGTGACTATGTATTTAGTTCACATAATGAAGAAATTACTGTTAATAATTTTAACTTGTAAATTTTTACATGAGGGGTCACATTTATGAAGGTATTGCTTTCAGTTTTAACCCTTTAATATGAAAATAATGTAAGAAATGACAGCTATTTGCATAGATATTCAATTTTTTCAAAAGCTATTTTTCTGAGTAATATCCAGCAGTAGAGAGTTACTGCTAGAACATCATTCTGTGTGAGACACCTTGATACACTGTTGAATGCTCTGTATTGCTTTTCTGTAGGAATGAGTGCCTACCAGTCAACTGGAGCTAAAGTTGAAAATATTTATTTTCCGAAGAAGGATGCTGTCACCTTTGACCAGGCCAATCCTACACAAATACTGGGTCAGTGTTTTAATATCAAGGATGTTTTCTCAAATGTATTTGAAGTAACTTGACTAACAGAGCTTTTTAAAAAAACCTGTCCTTAATACTAGATCCATTATGTTAATCTAATACTTGGATTTTTAAATCACACTGCAGTTTGAATATAGCACATGTTATAAGCAAAACATGATCACATGATTTAAGTAAAAATAAAAAAACTGTGACCACACAAATATGTATAGTTTCTTTATTGTTTTTACTGCCTACTAAGAGAAAAGAGCAAAACGGAATTGTATTAGTTATGAAAGCTCTAATGTTCTTATTACTTTTTTCTGCTTTTTTATCTTTACTTTGGCATTTCCTGAAATTTTTCTACCAATTCTGAATCCTTATGTGTTGTACTGTTAAAGTGGAGTGAATAATAGCAATCATTGTGATAATTAAAAACTTAAAATTTGAAATCACCAAATTGGAAAAAGTGTTTAAAAATCTGACCCCCAAAAACCACTCAATTGCAATAGTCGTTACTTGTTTTAAAAGTGCTTTTTTAGCATTTCAGTTGAGATCTCAATTTGTGAAGTCTGTTTTTGGAAAGGTGTGCCTCTTCTGTTTGTGTTACAGGCAAATTAAAGGAACTTAATGGCAATGCAGCTGAGGAACATAAGCTTACTGAAGATGACTTGATAATCTTAGAAAAGTTACTGTCTGCAACATGCAACACCTCTGCGGAAACACCTACAGCACAGCAACTGCAGACTTTATGGAGAGCAGTTAACTGGCCAGAAGGTAAACTCTTGCAATTTTTTAATGGGTCATCTCATCAGTATTTCACCATGAACAACAAAAACTCATCATGCTGTATGTCACACTGAGTCTGTCCCAAACACTTGATAGCTGAAATAGAAAATAGAAGATGACTAAAAGATGCTAACAGCGGTAATCAGGTTCAGGGGCAAATTTGATAATTGGTTGTCAGGTTTTATTGGCACAATAATAAACATAAAGGAGAAACTTGGTATCAAATCAGTTGTCAGGAAATAGAGTAAGCAAATGTGAACTTGGCATCCTAACATGTTACCAAATGAGAGATGGAATTATGGAGATAAAGTACAGGGAAAAAAAACAAAAGTAGCTCCTGTTTAACATGGTAGAGAAGAAGTTACTGATACTAGGCTATGCAATCAAAACTGCATTAGTGAAATGATATGCTGGAAGAATATAGGTAGAGGTGATATAATTACATTTAATAATGTATTATCAGCACTGATGAATTAGAAAAGGTATTTAGGTTATTACAACACATTCTGGAAAAAACAGTTGTTGGCATATACAAATATCTAAGCATAGTTAAAATTTACTGCTTGCTTAAAATTGCAGTTAAAGATTTACTAACAGGAAGAACATTTTAGTATTAAAAATTCATGCTGTCCTGGTTTAGGGGACAGTATTGCCAGAAAGGAAAAATGCGAGAGTTTTTTCCCAAAACGGAGAGTGAAAATTCCCTCCCAGTTTACTATAATTTGGAAATCAGGGGTTTCTCAGGCAAAGGGTATGGGTTTAGGAATAACAGTTTTGCATCCCGGTTCTCAGGGCTGTTCTCAGAAGCAGGAAGCTGTAGCAGTGTCAGAGTGCAGGGCCTGGTCGCACCACGGAGAAAAAAGAAGTTCTCTCCTCCACCTTAGGGCTGGCCAGCGCCTTCAGGCCAACCAGCACAGAGTGGCTCCTCACAAGGACAAAGCAACTTACAGCTATTCATCCCTACCCCTCTCTTTTGTCTTGAGTAATCAAAAACCAGGGAGTTGCCCAGGCCAGGTTCCTTTGACATGCTAATGAGAAAAATTTTCTCCACTGAGGGAAAGAGTAAAAACTCTCCCAACCCCCAACATTATCCACACCAAAATTTTTCCCATGCCAACATACTACATCAAATTGGAACCTTTAAATTGTATACATACATGCAGTTACAGACACAGTACCATAGATAGTTCACCCTAGGACAAGGTCTCCTTGGGGTATGCATCGGATCTCTCCATCCTTTTGCATCACCCACCAGGTGCAGCCTGGTCCTTGAGCAAAAACCACCCCACGGACAGGATTGTCTTTGCTGGAGGCAGAATTCACCTAAACAGTTTTCCCTAGCATACCTCTCATGTGTACCACTGGAACCTTATTTCCATCTAGTGTTCCCAAGGGCTCAGATTGGGCAGGGCCTGCTCGGTTAGTGGAGCCTCAGGTATTCACTAAAACTATGTGGCCTTTGGTAGATTACAGTAATTTCACGACTATAAGGCGCACCTTTTTGACTAAAATTTTCCCCTGAACCCGGAAGTGTGCCTTATAGACCGGTGCGCCTTATATGATGTACAAAGTTGTGACATTTGCCACCCCGGAAGTGTGAGCTGTGAGCCGTGGGGGGAGCCGGCAGTGCCACAGCAGCCGGGTGGAGGCGGGCCCGGGGGCCTGTGGCTGCCAGGTTGGGGTGGGCCCTGGGGCCCATGGCTGCCGGGTTGAGGCGGGGCCTCGGCCAGCAACCACGCAAGGGGAGCTGGGGGTGGAGCCTCGCTGCAAAAAAAAAAGTGCGCCCTATAATCTGGTGCGCCCTATATGATCTACAAAGTTGCGAATTTTGCTTACTCCTGGGGTGTGCACCTTACAGTCCGGTGCGCATTATGGTCATGAAATTACTGTACTCTCCCAGTTCTTGTAAGTTCCCCTGCTAAGTGCCTTCAAGGTGGTTTTGAGCAGGCCATTGCACCGCTCGACTTTCTCAGCTGCTGGTGCATGGTAGAGGATATGGTACACCCACTCAATGCTGTGTTCCTTAGGCCAGCTGTTTATGCGGCTGTTTTTGAAAGGAGTCCTATTGTCTGACTCAATTCTCTCAGGGGTACCATGCCTCCAAAGGACCTGTTTCTCAAGGCCCATGATGGTGTTCTGAGCAGTGGCATGAGGCACAGGGTAGGTCTCCAACCATCTGGTGGTGGTTTTCACCATGGTGAGCACGGTAGCGCTTGCCTTGGTGGGTTGGAGGCAGTGTGATGTAGTCAATCTGCCAGGCCTCCTCGTACTTATATTTGGACTATCGTCCACTGTATCAGAGGGGCTTCACTTACTTGGCTTGCTTGATGGCAGCACACGTATCACAGTCATGGATAACTTGAGAAACACTGTCCGTGGTTAGATCTACCCCTCAGTCACGTGCCCACTTATAGGTGGTGTCTCTGCCTTGATGACCTGAGGCATCGTGGGCCCATTGAGCCAGGAACAATTCTCCCTTGTGTGGTCAATCTAAGTCTGTCTTTGACACCTCTATCTTTGAGGCCTGATCTACCTGCTCGTTGTGTCAGTGTTCTTTATTAGCCCGACTCTTTGGGACACGGGCATCCACATGGTGAACTTTCACAGGTAGCTTCTCTACCCAGGTGGCAATGTCTTTCCACTCGTGGGCAGCCCAGATTGGTTTTCCCCTACGTTGCCAGTTTGCATTTTTCCACCTTTCCAGCCAATCCCACAGAGCATTGGCTACCATCCATGAGTCAGTATAAAGGTAGAGCTTTGGCCACTTCTTTCTCTCAGCAATGTCCAAGGCCAGCTGAACAGCTTTGATCTCAGCAAGTTGACTTGATCCACCTTCTCTTTTGGTAGCTTGTGCAACCTGTCATGTGGGGCTCCATACGGCTGCTTTCCACTTCCGGTTCATCTCCACGATGCGGCAGGAGCCGTCAGTGAAAAGAGCGTAGCGTGTTTCATCTGCTGGCAGTTGGTTATACGGTGGGGCTTCCTCAGCACGGCTCACTTGTTCTTGCTCCTCATCATCGGCAAAACCAAAGTTTTCACCTTCTGGCCATTTCGTAATTATCTCAAAAATCCCAGGGCGATTCGTGTTTCCAATGCGAGCACGTTGTGTGATGAGGGCAATCCACTTGCTCCATGTGGTGTCAGTGGTGTGGTGGATAGAGGGAACCTTTCCTTTGAACATCCACCTCAGCACTGGTAGGCAGGGTGCCAGGAGGAGTTGTGCTTCCATCCCAATCACCTCTGAGGCAGCTTGGACTCCTTCATAGGGAGCCAAGATCTCCTTCTCTGTGGGAGTGTAATTGGCTTCAGATCCTCTGCAGCTTCAGCTCCAGAATTCCAGAGGTTGGCCTTGAGTCTCCCCACGCACCTTTTGCCAGAGACTCCAGGACAGGCCATGGTTCCCAGCTGCAGAATAAAGCACATTCTTCACTTCTGGTCCTGTCCTGACTGGGCCAAGGGCCACTGCATGAGCGATCTCCTGCTTGATCTGGGCAAAGGCTTGCTGCTGCTCAGCACCCCAGTGGAAATCGTCCTTCTTACAGGTGACCAGGTAGAGAGGGCTCACAATCTGACTGTACTTGGGAATGTGCATTCTCCAAAAGCCTATGGCACCTAGGAAAGCTTGTGTTTCCTTCTTGCTGTTTGGTGGAGACATTGCGGTGACGTTATTGATGACCTCAGTGGGGATCTGGCGCCATCCATCTTGCCACTTTACTCCCAGGAACTGGATCTCTCAGGCAGGTCATTTGACTTTGCTCTTTTTAATGGCAAAGCCGGCTCTCAGCAGAATCTGGATGATCTTTTTTCATTTCTTAAATACTTCCACTGCCATGTTCCCCCACCCAATGATGTCATCGATGTATTGCAGGTGTTCTGGAGCTTCACCTTTTTCCAGTGCAGCCTGGATCAGTCCATGGCAGATGGTGGGGCTGCGTTTCCACTGCAGAGGCAGTTGGTTCCAGGTGTACTGCATGCCCCTCCAGGTGAAAGCAAACTGAGGCCTGCACTCTGCTGCCAGGGGAATGGAGAAAAATGCGTTGGCAATGTCAGTGGTGACATACCACCTTGCTGCCTTGGACTCCAGCTTGTACGTACTGGAGCTCCAGCATGTCCAACACAGCAGCGCTCAGCTGTGGAGTCACTTTGTTCAACACACGATAGTCCACAGTCAATCTCCATTCTCCATCAGACTTGTGCACAGGCCAGATGGGACTGTTGAAGGGCGAGTGGGTTTTGCTGACCACCCCTTGCCTCTCCAGCTCACGGATCATCTTGTGGATGGGGATCACAGCATCTCAATTTGTCCGATACTGCTGGCAGTGAACTGTCGAGGTGAGAATTGGTACTTGTTGCTCTTCCACCTCCAGGAGTCCCACTGCAGATGGGTTTTCTGACAGTCCAGGCAAGGTGTTCAACTGCTTAGCTCCCTCTACCACTACAGCAGCTACTCCAAAAGCCCACCTGAGTCCCTTTGGGTCTTTATAATAGCCACCCCTGAGAAAGTCTATGCCTAGAATGTGTGGTGCCTCTGGGCTAGTTACAATTGGATGTTTCCACCACTCCTTCCCAGTCAGGCTCACTTCAGCTTCCAGCAAAGTCAATTCCTGTGACTCCCCTTCACCCCAACATTGGAAACATGCTCTTCCCCCACATGTTCTGATGGTATTAGGGTGCATTGTGAACCAGTATTAACTAATACCCTATATTCCTGTGGCTCTGGTGTGCCAGGCCATTGGATCCACACTATCCAATAGACTCTGTTATCCTGTTCCTCTCCGTGGCTAGAGGCAGGGCCCCTCTAGCCCTGGCTGTTATTCCTTTCCTGAACATACATAGTGGAGGTTCCTTCAAGTGGGTCTGACAGATTAGCCTCCCTTCTGTAATGCCCAGCGCCTTGGTCATGGGAGGTTGAGGCTACCTTCACTTTAGTGTAGCTCCCTCAGTTAGCATTTCCCTCCCTGAGTTGACGCACCCATGGTGCCAGGACAGAAGTGGGTTTCCCATCCCATTTTCCCATGTCTTCCCCATGGTCACGCAGGAAAAACCATAGGTCAGCTCATGGGGTGTACCCTCTTCCACTAGCTGGGGGACATTGGGCTGTAACCTTGGGGTTATGCGGCTCACACTAGTGCTGCCTTGATCCTCTTGATCTCCTCCCTCATCTTACTTATCTCACCTCTCATCCCCATCACCTCCTTCATCCCCTCCCTTATCCCTGCCTGTACGTAATCCTTGACCATGGCAGAAACCTTGGCCTGCACTGTGCCATTCATCATACTGTGAAAATCCCTAAGTTTGTTAGCAACAGAGCTCGCTGTTTCTCGGTGTTCATCAGCATTAATCATTGCAATGAAGGTGGTATATTGAGATGGCCCTCGGTTTGCCAGATTCTGCAGCATGTGCCCTGTGCACCTGACCTTGTCAGGGTCATTGTCATGCTGTCCATCCCTTCTAAAGAATACCTCCAGTATTGCCACTTCTCTGAGCTGTTGAATTCCTTCCTCAAGGGTCTTCCAATGCATTCTATTGTGGTATTCCTGCATTCTTTCTCTGTTGACAAACCTCTCTCTTATACTCATTAAAAGCCGCTCCCAGAGGGGAAGTGGGCCTGGCTCCCTTACGAATATTTGGTCCACACCTGAGTCCTGGGACAAGGATCCCAAATTCCTTGCTTCTGTACCATCCAAGTGCACACCTGTACCCATAAGGTCCCAGACCTGAAGTAACCAAGTTGTCAAAGCCTCCCGTCCCTGTTGTGCAATATCTTTCCGCAGATTGCGGAGATTTTCGTAAGACAGGGACTCAGTAATGATTTCAACCTCTGGCTCCCCTGCTGGTTGCGAGGGCCCTCCTCTCTGGTCCTCTTTGTCTAGGTGCCTTGTTTTCATTTTAGATTTTCTAGTTTCCACAGGGTGACTGCTCCTGGCTGTGAGTGCCCGTGCAGTTCAGCTGGAACCTGGGCAGATGTAATACTAATGGGTTCCACTGCAGCATCATTGGATTGTCCCCCTTTAAGGCAGGGCTTCTCACCAGCTTGGGAAAGGTACTCCTTCATCTGGCACATCTCACTAATCAGTTTCATTAGAACCCCCACCCACTCCGGGTGGTTCCTTTCTGAGGTGGACTGTGGGGCAGGGTCAGGCTCTGGGGCAGCATCTCTAGTTTCTGGGGCAGGATCAATGTCTACAGCACCATCCCTACTTCCTGGAGTAGGTATCAAGGTTGTTATCCAGCTCAATCCCCCCTTATCTCTAAATGTTAAGTAAGACAAGCCTATCAGTAATACCATCCACTATATGATATCATTAGCATTTAGAGGAGATTTGAACCCTTCAAAAACTGGTGGGGTAGACCCAAAAATCTGGGTGAAGGGTTGGGAGAAAATTTCCGCTGGTGTTATTCCCTCACAGTAGGTGCCATTATTAAAGTAACCCCAAAAACATGCAGTTAGTGTGTGGTATCCCTGAATCCATGTATCCACTTTCCAAAGGGTGTTAAAAATCCATGAATTCCTCACCTTATCAACCCATAAAGCAAGTTGGATAACAGTCACAGTAGCCTTAGTTATAGGGCTTATGTTTAGATAAGGGTTTGCAAATGGGAGAGATACATGTATGAACACGTGCAGCCCAAACCAGATTAAACTGGACCACATGTTGCTAGCACACAAAAAGACAATCTTAGGCAACTGGAGAACTGTTACTCCTTTTTTCTCTGCCCCACGTTGGGTGCCAAGATCTGTCCTGGTTTAGGGGACAGTATTGTCAGGAAAGAAAAATTCCAGAATTTTTTCCAAAATGGAGAGTGAAAATTCCCTCCCTCCCAGTTTACTATAATTTGGAAATGAAGGGTTTCTCAGGCAAAGGGTATGGGTTTAGGAATAACAGTTCTTTACTGATATATCTACAGGACAAACAAGAACAACATCAGCAATGAACAGATCAGTGACAAAACAGAACGAAACTCAGTCTCAGTCCTTTTGTCCAATCAGATGCCCTCCTCGTCCACACGGTCCTGGTGGAGTGGTCTTCTCTCTTCTCTCAGTTGCAGGAACTGCAGGAGCAGGCAGGCAGCAGTGGCAGGGAGTGGTCCCAGGTGGGAGAAGGGTGAAGAAAGAGAAACCTCCGCTCACCGTTTGCATCCTGGTTCTCAGCACTGTTCTCAGAAGCAGGAAGCTATAGCAGTGTCGGAGTGCATGGCCTGATTGCACCACGGAGAAGAAAGTTCTCTCTTCCGCGTTAGGGCTGGCGAGCGCGAGTGGCTCCTAGCAAAGACAAAGCAACTTACAGCTATTCATCCCTAGCCCCATCTTTTGTCTTGAGTAGTCAAAAACCAGGGAGTTGCCTGGGCCAGGTTCCTTTGACATGCTAATAGGAAAAATTTTCTCCACTGAGGGAAAGAGTAAAAACTCCCCCAACCCCCAACACATGCTCATTTTATAATATCACTTAATTAAACTGTGTTTTGCATAACGAGAAGGAGTGTTCAGTCACTGAACTTTTCAGCTTTCAGAGACGTTTTTGGATTAGTTACCATATCTTCTGCTTGTCTTCAGTGTTATCCATTAGAGATTTTAGAAAAGATTTTAAGATTTTCTGCAAAGCACTATGTTAATCCTGCATTGAGCATTATGGATTTTTTTTTTTATAATTTAAGTGTTAATAGAATGATTTGTCAATATTTGTTTTTATGAATGTGAAAAATATTATGCTTTACTTATACATGAAATTGGTACTGTCTGTTTCCAAACCTGCAGGTCTAAGAAAGTCTGCATCTGGAAGAAAATCACTGATAAATTTATGTATAATACAGTATTAACACTTTTTTTTCTGTTTTGTTTCTTAGATATTGTCTTTCCAGCTCTAGACATTCTCAGATTGTCTGTCAGGCATCCCACTGTGAATGAAAACTTCTGCAGTGAAAAGGAGCATGTGCAATTTATCATCCTTCTCCTTAAATTTTTGAATCCTAAAGGCAAGCAAGCAAATCAGCTGTTGGCACTTAGAGCTCTTTGCAATTGTTTTGTCAGCCACGCAGGCCAGAAGCTCATGATGGAACAGAGGGATGAAATAATGACACAAGCAATAGAAACTAAATCAGGCAATAATAAGAACATCCACATTGCATTGGCCACACTGACATTGAACTATGCTGTATGTTTACATAAAGTCAACAACATTGAGGGCAAAGCTCAATGTTTATCAGTAATCAGCACAGTTATGGAAGTTGTTCAAGATCTTGAAGCCATTTTTAGACTGCTTGTGGCTCTTGGGACGCTAATCAGTGATGATACAAATGCTGTGCAATTAGCTAAGTCTCTGGGAGTTGATTCTCAAATAAAAAAGTATGCCTCTGTATCGGAACCAGCTAAAGTAAAAGAATGCTGTAGGTTTGTTCTTAATTTGTTATAATAAGTTTTTTCTTAGCACTTGGAAGACAGTGTATGCAGAAAGAAGATGCTTTTAGTCATATTCTATGACAGACTAAACTTGGGAAAATACTGTGGATTAATTACACTTGACTTATTGCAAGATACAGAGCAAATAAAACTTTTTTCACTGTTTGTCATTGGACTGCTTTTCTGAAGTGATCAGTGCACAAAACTTTGCAAGGAATCCTGACATTACTCTGATAAAAACAGATAACCAAGAAGTCAAACCATATCAGTACTTGCAGGTCGTCCAAGCAGAAAGGTAGGAAATGGCTGTTATTTAGTGACTGTCAACTCTGACACCCACCCCAATCACATTGTGTTTCAGCATGATTAGTCTGTTTCTTGACTGTGGGGTTTTTTTCAGCAGATGAGGGGCCCTGAGAGCTCAAGTTCAACAGTGCATTTCACAAGCTTATTAGTTAATATTAACTCTTGTCAAATAGTGTGGTAAGGAAATTTTTCATCAGCTTTCTCCACTTCCTTTTGAAACTTAGCTTTAATGGCTCTTAACCTCTTTTAACCCTAGGACTAGATGACTTTTTGAAGGGTAGAATCTCTACCTGCCTTATGGATGTTGTGCTTCAGTCATAAATTTGTATCTTGCAGCTTGTAAAATGGCATGAACTTCTGTCCTATGTATCCCAAGACACTTCTAGAGAAGCCTTTAACTTGACTTTTTGCTTTTTAAGGACAAGAATACCCCACTAGTTAATAGCAGGTGTCTTACTCTATGTTGTAAAATCTAGATGATTAAAAAAAGGTCATCTTGAAGAGTGGGAGAGCAATCTAAGTCTAGAGAAAAGTTTGAGCAGCAGCAGCTTGAAGAAGCTTCCTAAAGGTGGTCAGTGTACCCTGCCTGTGTTTGAGGCATTTGGAGAAATGTCCTTGACAAGAGGCTCTTAAGTTTTGGTCAGTCCAGAAGTGGTCAGGTCTTTTACAACTGACATACTTGGTTGTAAATTACAACAACTGAAAGTCAAGTTTCAAGAGGTAGCTCTAACTTCATAACCGTGGTGACTGTTAAAGGTGAAGATAATGCTTCACAGTTTATTCCAGCAGATCTAACATGTTCACCTCAAAAGGGAGATGTTATTTACTACTAGTGCAAATGTCACAATTGGGTTTAGAATTAATATGAATTGATGAAGGTCAATGTTTAAGTTATATTTTTCATTAGACTAGTAGAACAGAAAAAAAAAAGGAGAAAAAAAAAAGGCAAACTTCTGGCATATGAGCTCCACATCATGATTCCAACCTATGTTGTCTATGCCAGACGTGAAGGATTTTGTGACCAAGAGCTCTTAACCTTTGTTCTAGCTACCTGAACTGAGTTACTACACTGCTTCCAGCAACCTTTGTGTCTCTGATCCTTAGCTGCATACTTGTACAGTTACACTTTGGATGGATTTCCAAATTAATATCCTCACAGTCCTCATCATGGTCTGAGTCACACATTTTCTGATTTGATCCATAGGAAGTTCATATATGAGGCAGTCCAACAAACCATTTGTGATTTACAGTGCTTAAGAGATGAACCCCTTCCTGGGAAAGCATCTAAGAAGCTACCTTTAGAAAATGTGTCCGTGAAATCATGTGCCTGTCTGTTGAATTTTGGTTGCCTATTATACAATTGTTCTTGAAGCTTCAGCTTTCTAATGTTGTGTTCTCCAACTGTGTTTGTACCTGTGCTATTTTAAGAAATTATACTTGTCTTAATATTTTTATTTTATTATTGTGGGATTACTCTGTTACAGATTCTCTTTACATGAAAATTGTTATGAATTTGCCAGACCAAAAATTAATGTTTATATTAATAAACATATTCTTGCAACTCCCAGGAAATGGTATATTAAAAGATATTACAAAATTCACTTAAATTTACAGAGGAATGATGAGGCACAGCAAAAAATCCTTCTGGGGACTGCAACACCAAGTGTTAGGCGAGATGAACAAAGCAGGCCAGCACTGTTTGGAGAGAAAGATACATGCTGCCACATATGTGATAGCAACTTTTGCTTTTGTTTTAAATGGTGCTGTTTAGAACTCCAGTTGTGGTTCTTGTCATCATGCATGTACATAAACACACAAACGCATGTAAGGGTACTGCACAATCTGTTGCTGGGATCACCAATAAGAATTCCTTAGGAATGCCAGCAGGATGAAATTCCTGTTGCAGTGAAAGAACATTGGAAAGTGCTAGACATGAGGTTCACAGTGTACAATCTTTTGAGAGCAGAGGCCGTTGAAAGAAAGTGCATGCCTGGCACACAACTGGAAGCTGGCTTGCTTTTTACAGCAGTAAAATTTGAGTAAGTTGATCTGTGTGCTAAGGGCTCCTGATTTCATTCATTAGGGGAATAGTTGTATGTTGGAGCAATTTCAAGAGCCCCTTGAAGAGAAGCTGTGTCTTCTGCTAAGAATTCGAACTTTCTCAGTAGATGACACAATTCTCTCAGCATCTTTTAAGATAGAAAGGAAGCTTTTAGAATAACCAACAGCAGACAGTAGCATCTCATGTTAAAGCATTCTTGTTAGGCATGGCTTGGGTTTTATGAACTGGAAAAACTTGGGATCTACTTAGACCAAAAGTCAGGACAAGTATAAAATGCCTTCCTAAGGAACTAAATAAGGAGTCAAAACTGACTTATGTCAGCACCAAATGCTGTACTTGCCAAAATAAAAGACTACAGTAACATAAATTGGGCTAATTTATCACAAGGTTTCTGTAATGTCTGTTATTATGATGCACCTTACTCATATCAGGACCTAATTAAGCAGTATAAATTACTCTGTTGTGTTCAGGCTACAGCCAGAAATAGACTAACTTCAGTCTGCAAACCTATTTCATTAAAAGCACTGTACACTGAACTATACATTCATGAATCATTGTATGCAGTGACTTTTTTGTAATGTAATAGCTATAATAATCTACAGGAGGAGTCTTACCATAGATCAGTACTACAGAGGCAAGTCCAAATGCTAAGGAAATGTTATAACCTGCTGATTCCAATTGCCTGAAATTTTTGGTTTAAAAATATTTAGATAAGCTTCTTAGATGAATCTGTATGCTAAATAATGTGATCACTTGCCTCTTTCACTTTAAACTATCTACAAATCCAAAGTCCAGGAACAGTAGATGTTTCCCTTTTTTAAAAAATGTGTACTGAATAAACTGAAATTAAATGTTTGGCAACAAGATGCCATATGCAGCTGTTGACAGCCTGAAGAGTATCTGAATATCAGATTTTCTATTCCTGCAGTGGTTTCTTGATGCTCATTCACTAGAGAGATTGAAGTTTTAATTTTGGTGGGAAGTTTTGTTTCTAGGATTTCCAGTTGCAAAGATAAATTTGCAGTGCATGCAACCCCACTGCTGGTCTGTACAAAACACATTAAAAATAGTTTGAACTAAAGTATGTAGCAGCATGGAACAGAATGGTGAATGCTGTACTTCTCCCTGCGTCTTCTGAAAAAACCACTTGAATAGGGACAGTCACTGAATTCACAGTTACACTACAGGTAAGCCAGCAAAAAAGACAGAAAGGTTCTTTTTGTATCGAGTTCCAGCAAAGTTTATTGCCAAGCTGAAGCAATCCAGGGACAACACACAAAGATCACTGCAGTGTCTCTGGTTAAGTCTGGGCTCAGGGGGCCAATGGTCTGAGGGCACAGGGGTGGTACAAGGGCAGGTCAAAGGGCAGTGGCCTACAGGGAATAGGGATGGGTTAACTTAGTGCTGCAGGGATCCACGAGAGAAGCCTACTTGTCTCATTTCAGACAGTGGGGCATTCTCAAAAGCCTGTGCAGACTTCTCCAGGGCGTTCCACTAGAGGTTTCCCTGATAGGCTCAAGGGCCTCCTCAACTCCCCTGTCTTGTTTTACTAAAAAGGCTTCCCCAGTGGATTTTTGCAGATGCTTAACTAAACAGGAAAACGTAAGTAGAACAATAAAAATCACGGTAACAATCCACAAAATTCCTTTAACAGAAGATGCAACCCAACCTGTCAACCCCCACTTCAAAAAACTTGTTCACACAGTCTGTGTTCTATTTTTAAGTCCTTTATTTTCTCCCTTAGCTTCTGGATGTTTGTGTGGATAGATTCTGAAGGTGAAGAAAGGTTGAAGCAGCACATCCCTTCAAAATCTTGGCAACCATGTGGACAAGCAATAAAGAGTCTGTTGCTGCTCAGTTTTGTAGTGACCCATGCTTGGTAGTTTCAGTATCACTAAGCACATCACTGAGTGCAGCAGAGGTGGCAGTGGCCTGCTTACTAAGCCAACATTCCAGGTGAGAAAGCTCACCAAGACCCTTGGCTGCAGCCACCCAAGGTAGTAATGAGATTGCAACTCTCTTTCCTTTATTCCAATTAGTAACTTGACTGTCTCAGTTTTTATCAAATTCAGTATATGAACTCTTTTGGTGTGCCAATTTCCCCTTTGTTTCCAATTTTAGAGTAAAGTGTTTGGGGTAAGGGTAGTAAGTTGGCCAAGGCTACAAGGACCCCCTTGGAGGCATAAAGGGATCCGGGCTCATACCCAGTCTCCACAGGTAAGAAACACTCCCCAGGGCAACACTTTGGGATGGAGTGAGAACAAAGAAAGTGTATGACTGGCGTAATTGCACCAATTTGGAGGACTTTGTATTTTGTTAATTGGTGTTACATCTTTTTTATGGATGGATCTAATAGGCTCAAGGTGGGT
Organism: Catharus ustulatus; assembly: GCF_009819885.2. NCBI lineage: Eukaryota > Metazoa > Chordata > Aves > Passeriformes > Turdidae > Catharus > Catharus ustulatus. The sequence continues at coordinate 60,966,952 of NC_046262.2, read as the reverse complement.
CAAGTGTCAGCTAGGTTGTTTGTAATAAAATTGCACACAATATACTTCTCTGGAGGACCCCAACAAATCCAATTCTTGGAATTCCTCTGGTGCTTGTGGCAGAGTTTTGGTCCACTCATCCTAAGTGTCTACTGGATTGGGATTTTTATCTTATTTGTTTGCTGCTGAAGGAATTTTAAACAGGCAGGTTGACAATGGATTATCTAGGTTGTCCATGGACAGGCATACATTGTCATCTTGTAAAATCCTGGCCAGTGTGATCCAGATGTTGTGACTGGACTATGGGACGATTCACATACTGACCGATGGGACGGTCAGGAGCATCAATAATCCTATATGGAACTGTTAGAGGTTCCCTGCTGCTGCAGACATGGCAGGATACTTGGGGATCTAAGTGAGTTTGAGAAAATGGGTTTTTAGACTTGTGTAACTTTAACTTCAACAGCTTCTCATACCTTTTCATCTTATTCCTTCAGTTTATACTGAGAAGGGGTGTGGGGAAAAAGATGGAATAAGAGCATAACAAACTAAAAAGAAGTAACATTCTAACAATTTAAAGAAAGGTACCAGTGCAACACAATTTGTAAGTAAAACCAAATGGAGAGTCTCAGTTCTGGTTGGTGGAGCAGTGGAGAGTAACCTTCTGAGGAGTATGTGTTGGCTTTTCTTTCTTGTCCTCCACACTACCTGACCTTGGTCTCTTTGAAGTTCTGGAGGAATGTCTCTGGGTGCTGCATTCTTGATATTCTTGCCTGGAATCCACCTTGGGCCAGACTCTGGACATGCACACAGGTTATAAAAGAAAAGGGATCCATTATATGCTTGGACTCGGGATCCTCGATCAGCACAGGTGATCTGTGAGCTGAGCTCTGCTAGTGTTTGAGAAGTGCCTGACTATGGGGGGATTTGGCTCCATAAATGAATTATTAAGAAAATTGATTACATAAAAGGCCTTACATAGTCTTTCTGCATTTGACAGTGTTTCTACCCCCACATGCTGCTGATCAAGGATTCTCTTGAGGATGCAGTGAGCCCTCTCTACAACAGATTGTGCATCTGGGGAGTGGGGTATGCTCACAGTGTGTTTCACCCCCCACTGACTTAAAAACTGTTTGAATTTTTAGGAGGCATAAGCAGGACCACTGTTGGTCTTTACAGCTTGGAGGATGCCCAGGGTGGAAAAAACTTGGAGAAAATGTCTGATAATAGATTTGGCCTTTTCTCCTGCGTGGGCTGATGCAAGTATAGCTCCAGAGAACATATCTATACATGGCTATATTTAAGTCTTCAGAAGAAAGCATAATGGGTAACATCTGTTTGCCATAGCCGTAAACTCTCTAGGCCTCAGGGATTAATCCTAGTCCCCACAGATGGCATAGCAAAGTCCTGACAATTAGGGCACAAACCCACAATTGCTCTTGCCTGTTCCCTTGTGATTTTAAGCATCTGTACAGGAGCTGACATGTTCTGGTGGAAAAATTGGTGGCTTAATTTTGCCTGATTAAAGATGTCTTGCAGGGTGGTCTGCACTGCCATTGCCAAAGCATCTGTCCTCCACTTACCCTCTGTAACTGGTCCCAGGAGGTCAGTCCAAGTGGGTATGAGAAAAGCCTTAGCAATGGGTATGTCTCTAGACAAAAACTAAGGTGGATCTATATGTAAGACAGTCACAGTAATTTCATCTCCTGGTCCTACAGTTTGGACTTCTGGAAGTACCTGTAAACAACAGCCCAGTCCATTAATAATGATTAAAATGTCCCTTGGTCCATCAGAAGGTCCAAATTTACCAGCTGGAATTTGGTAGACTGCCTCTTCATCAAACTGGATGTAAAGGGCGCTTACCAGTGTGTGTCAGGTCCCTGCCTGTTATCTGTTGGCAGGCCTGGGAGAGCCGGCACCCCTTCTCATAGTCGGTGTCATTATAGATGATCTCTTGGTGCCTCTACTCTTTGAGATGGTGGGGAAAGAGGCATGGAACAGCTTGGCATTTGATGTTGTATCGTGGGGCCATGCACTTGGCTGGAAGTATTCCTGGTGTTGGTGGCAAGATGGATGATGCTGGACCTGCTGGTGACACTGAAACTGCGGACAATATTTAAAATGTTCTTTACAGTCTAGGCATGCAGTGGAGGGACAACTAGTGGAAGGGTGTGTCTGCAGAAAGTCTTTATTATATTCTACCTTGAGGTGACCCAGTTCACCACACTTAAAGCATTTCATACTAAGTTTATTTATTGCTAAAAAAGCATCAGCCACTCCTTTACTGACTGCCAAGGCAACCATATGTACTGTACTTGTGAGCTGAATACATGCTTCCACCATTTGCTGAATTGTGGGTTCAGGGCCTCAAGGGAGAGCTCTTATAATTTTCTTGCATTCTACATTCACACTGGACACTGCTAGTTTGCTGAGCAGCAGTTCTCTAGCCCTTGGGCAATCAATTTGCTTATCAATAGCATCTTTTAGTATGTCTATGAATTTAATAAATCAATGTCCTGACAAATGTTAAAGAAACTTTTTTTGTGGGGTGGTACCATCGGGTGTTTGGAATAAAGCATTCTGGGCTGCATTTTTAATGTCCTCCAGCACAGCTCTGGGGAGATACAGTGCCTGCTTTTGTGGCTTTCTGAAATCACCATCTCCACTTAACTGCTCTACAGTCAAATGAGCCCATCCAGCCTCACTCTTTTAATTATTTACCAATATCTGTAGCTGTTTCTTCCAAATAGATTCCCACAGGAGAAGCTCCATGGGTGAGAGGAGGAGAGACATAATATGCTGAAGGTCATATGGCATGAGAACATGGGCTGAGAAAATCACTTGTAAAAGGTTTTTAAAATACGGTGATTTCCTCCCATATTCTTTACCTGCTTCACATAATTCTTTAAGTTCCCAATTTGAAATTGACTCCCACTTAGGGCTCCTCCCTCTTTTAAATATAACTGGGGCTGCTACCATTTGCAATTTGCCAACTATATCCCAATTACCCTCCCGAATTGCCTGCTTTCTTACCTGTGTCCAGTGAGCCTCAGAATCATTATGTGAATCTGAGGAATCACTGCTTCCCTCCGCAGAGGAGAGAGATGTGCTGGCAGGGACACGAGAGCTTTGTCTGACCGGCACAACCCGGCGCTCGGGGTTTTTGGTATGGAAGACGGCTCCATTCCGGCCGCTTCCCTTTCGGGCCCCAGGCTGGGAGGGGTCGGATTGGAAGACGCTGCGCAAGGGGCGGGTCCCGAGGCGGGGCTGGGAGAGGGGAAGTGGGGAGGAGGAGGATCACAAGCACTGTTCAGTGTGTTAGAGGAAAGAAAATTTCGCGCCGGAACATTCGAAATGGCGGATCCGCCCACGAGGTCGGCGCCATTTTGAGCCGTAGAACGGAATGGGAGAATTGGGGAAATGAGCACAGGAAAGGGGATTAGGTTGGAGCCCACGGTGGCAGAGCCAGTGCCGTCCTGAGAAGGGGACAGGAGAGGGCCAGAGACAGCAGAAGGCAGGTGGCTCTCCTGCACCCTTCCATCTCCAGACCTGTATGGAAGGGACGAGGGAGCCAGGGCACAGGGGGAGGAACACCAAAACCAGGGTGGTAACTGCGGTACTGAACTTCCAACATTCTCCGAACTCCGCCCCAAACCCCCAATTACTTCATAAATAGAACGAAAAATTGGATAAAACTTCCCAACCTGAAAATCTCCCTCAGATTGTAAAATGTATAACTTTTTCCCAACTTTGTCCCAAAACTCAACCAGCAAAACTGATTCTTGTGTGATATTCGTAAAATGCTTAAATATCCAGTGAATAAAAGCCTTTAAATCCTTCTTAGAAAACCCACCACCATTTTTAACAAGAATATTATAAACTTGGAAATAAACTGCATGTTGTGAGACAGTGAGTTTTGCTCCCATCTCGCTCTTTTTCCTCTCCCACGAGATAAAAATGAAAAATAATGCCAATAAAAGCAAACCCCAAAAAACCTACCAACTAGAAAAAAATAAAGCAAACAACAACAAAAAACCCAAAACCAAAACAAGCAAACACACACACACAACAAAAAATATATTTAAAAAAAAAAAAAAAAAGTGACTTTCACCGGAACATACTCACTACACTGGTAGCCCAAAAGAAAAATCTTGTGGAGGCTTCGATCCTCTACGTCGGAGGGTTGCTGTCCGGCTCCTCAGAAAAGTATCACAGAAAACTGGCGTTTTTCCTTCAGGGAACTGAACACCTGGGTGTGGCTTTTGTCCAGTGGCTTGGGCCACGGGAGACGCTTTTAAGGAGCCCACGAGAAGGGGCCTCACGTCCAGGTGCCAATTGTACCAGTGTGGAACTGAATGGTGAATGATGTACTTCTCCCACTCGGATAGGTACAGTCACTGAATTCACAGATACACACACCACAGATAAGTCAGCTAAGAAAGACAGAAAGGTTCTTTTTGTATTGAGTTCCAGCAAGGTTTCTTGAGCAAAGCATGCTGAAGGAATCCAGGGACAACAAAAATCACTGCAGTGTCTCTGGTTAAGTCTGGGCTCAGGGGGCCATTGGTCTGAGGGCACAGGGGTGGTACAAGGGCAGGGCAAAGGGCAGTGGCCTACAGGGAATAGGGATGGGTTAACTTAGTACTGCAGGGATCCATGCGAAAAGCCTACAGTAAATTCACGAATACAAGCCGCACTGATTATAAGCCACATCTCTGGGTGTTGGCAAATATTTTGTTTTTTGTCCATAAATAAGATGCACCCGAGTATAAGATGCTCTGTGTTCGCAGCGAGGACCCGCGTGCAACAAAGTTGCCAATTAGTAACAGAACCGCGGCATGGTGGGGTTTACTGGCTCGGCTCAGGCCATGAGGGCTCGGGGCTGCCGACAGGGCTGGGTGGCCCAGCTCGGCGCTGCCACTCGGCAGGACCGCTCAGGGCCGGCCGCCGCCACCGCTGGGCTCGGTCACCCCGGCCCGGCGCTGCCCGTGGTGGCAGGGGGGGCACAGAGCCCGCCGGCACCTGTGGCGGTGATGGGAGCCGGGGATGTAGCCTGCCTGCTCCTGCGGCGGTGGCACGCAGGGACGGGAGCCCCCCGAGCCGCGGGGCCAAGCAGGAGAGAGCCCCTGCCTCCTCCGAGCCGCGGGGCCAGCAGGAGGGAGCTGCCCCGCCTTCCCCACCCCCTGTGCTGCCTGCACAGAGCAGCTCCACCTGCCGTGCAACAGAGTAACAATTTGTAACAACCGCGTAAATGCAGGGTTTTACTGGCAGGAGCTCGACTTTGCAGTTTGCACTGACTTGGTTTGCACTCCCAGGGTTGAAAATGTCAGAAAATTGGCCGCACCTGAATATTAGCCGCATTCCCGGTATGGGAGCAAAATTTTGGTCAAAACAGTGCGGCTTGTATTCGTGAAATTACTGTACTTGTCTCATTTCAGACAGTGGGGCAGTCTCAAAAGCCTGTGCAGACTTTTCCAGAGCATTAGTAGTTTCCCTGATAGGCTCAAGGGTCTCCTCAGACTACCCCTTTTTGACACAGAATTTGAGCACATTAAATTCGAATACTGTTACAAATTTTTTTATCAACAGCCCAGTTAGCTTCTGCATTCTGTATTCTGCATTCATTTAAAACAACAGTTTGCATGCCTAAACATACGCTGCTAAACTTTTAGTTTTTCTTATAGTTGTTCAAGGGATCCTCAGTGTTTCCTAATTACATTTCCTCGGCCACCTTCAGAGTATGCTGAGGCTGTTATTTGCTGATGATAAATATGAGTATCTATTCTCACTTCTCCTGGTAATCTTAACCATATAAACTAATCAGGATAAACTCTGACATTATCCACCTCTGCATGGGAAGGACTGTTCGCAATCCGACAGAAAGCAAAATGCTGGTACAGCTAAAAAAGATCGGGTTTCTGGTGTTTACTGAACGAAGAAAGAAAAAATAATGCTACAGAACTGTGTTGGTTCCCTGGTTTGGGAGGCCCCCTCGGCTTGTTAGAGCTCTTTTGCCTCCCCCCGACTCCTGCGCTGCTTGGCTTCCTCAGCGCGGTGCTCCCCGCTCCTTACCCCCCACCTCCTTACCCCCACTCCCTTCTTTCTCCCCCCTTCCCTTCTCTGCCCAGCACTTTCTGGAGAGCTATAGTGCACTGTTATCGGACTGTCTAAGTGATGCATTGAAATATGTTTGTTAAAGTTAGCTTTGTCCTTGTAGGGATTTGTGATTTTTAATAGGACTTACGAGAGTGATTTAAAGTGATCTGTGTGTATGTGACATGGCAGGATCTAATTTTTTAAAAGAAATGTTGATGAAATTGACCATATAGATTTACACTAAATGGATACTGGGTTTTTTTGCTAGGTTATGATTTAGAAACTAATATACTTGAAAATATTTATAGGTGGATAATGTTTGTTTCTTTAGTCTTGGTAATCATTTTTGCAAATGTTTTACTTGTATGCTAGTAGAAGAGCAATTACTTATCGCGCCCAGACTGCAGAGCAGTGATCTAGGTTCTGTAACCTTGAATTTTATCTACCACAGTTATTTGAAGCTTAGCTATAATTGGTATGTGGAATTCCATGTCATGGGCAGATGATATTGTGTTAATTTTGTTTGTTTGCTTTCTTTTTGCCTTAAAAATTTAATAAGATAATTTCATTATGTATTCTGCTACGATTTTGTTTCAACTGGTACATTATAGTGTATTTCAGAACACCTGAAGACAGCCGCGTGAAAGGCTTTCCAGAAATCTTTTACTAAGTCAGACTTGCAGGCCAGGTGAGATCCTTTGGTCTTGGCACCAGGCGCACGTAATTATGAACAAAAAGTAAAGCCTAAGATAAACCCAGGCAATACACTGCATTGTGAGGCACTGTAGGAATTGATGTATTCATTGCAGACACGGTGTCTATTTCGACAAAACAAATGTGTAAGGTGCCCCTTTGGTGCCTATGGTCCTATAGGGGAGAGTTAAAGTCCTGTTTTAGTGGTAAGATCTGGTAGTATTGGTCAGGGTATTAATGTCCATTTAGGTGTTACTGATTCTGATTATTTGGGACAAATTTGTGTTATTATATAGGTTGGTGATTCTCTTGTTGTTATAACTGGCTAAATGTTCTATTTGTCTGTTAGATATAATGTTTTCTTTTATTGTGCTGTTTTTCTAAATGAGAATATGAAATGAATAGAAAAGGAACTTGTATTGTTCAACTTATTCTTTTGTGAGTTGTGCTCCAATTATACTGGACCGGAGTCGTGGCACAAGAGGGTTTGGGATCTACAGGACCACCTCTGGTATTTTGGACTTAAGAAAATGTCAGATCATCATCATCTGGAACAATGGTGCATTGTCATGGCTAAGGGACATCAGCGACTATAACTCCTACAGGTTTGATTGACAGATGTGAGCATCATTTCACAGTCTTTTTGGCCTTCATCGTAGCCCCTCACTCGAGCAGATTTTGGAGTCACAGGATTGAGTGACGCAACTGTAGGTGATATATCTGCTATTGTAATTAATGTGAAACATCCTGAGGACTAACAAGCTAACATCAGGCCTTATGTTATCAATACTCTGTATAATTTATGAGGATGAGATTGTTTATCTCAATGGGGTGTAGAAATCACTAAGGGCTTTTAGCATGGGCTGCTGTGCTGCAGGGTCTTAAGTGTCTAGTTGTAACCTTGAAATAGTTAACAGACAAGCCCGTCTGGGCTGTCCCTATTGAAAAGCTTACTGCCCTGCAAAAATTTAGTAGCAGAACAGCTGCAAGCTGAGTTTATTGAAGAATCGTTCAGCCTAGGTAATACCCCAGTCTTTGTGATAAAAAAGAAATCAGGGAAATGGAGATAGATGCTGTGATGGGCACAATGGGAGCTTTACAACCAAGTCTCTCAACACCCACAATGATTCCACAGGGATGGAGAGTAATTATTTAAAGGATTGCCTTTTTACTATTCTATTGGCTGAACAGGAGAAGGAAAAATTTGCTTTTATTGTTATTACTCATGCTGAATTTAGCAAATTATTACATGGATGATATAGTGTTGGCACCTGAAAATGAACAATTGTCAGCTCTTGAAGAATGTGTTGCTACAAATTTGGAAACTTTTGGTTTGCTTATTGCCTCATAGAAAGTACAGAAACAAATGCCTTGGAGATACTTGGGGTTGATAATAACCAATACTCAGATTGTGTCTCAACTTGTTAAATTAGACATTGAAGTTAAAGCTGTTATTGATGTACAGAAATTAGTTGGTATGATAAACTGGATTAGGTCATATTTGGGGATAACTAATCATCAACGGCAACCTTTATTTGAATTCCTCTTAGGAACTACTTCCTTTACTGATAAGAGATATTTGATTGCTGTAGCAGAAAATGTCATCGAAGAAATTGAACTGGCTTTGACATGTAAATTTGTTAACAGGATAGACCTTTCTGTTGGAGTGCAATTATTTATCTTAAAAGATCATGCAGTGTCATGTGGAATGTTGTGTCAATGGAATGATGCGTGGGAAGATAAACTGTATATTTTGGAATGGATATTTTTATCTTTCAGATCCCGGAAAACAGCTCCAGGAATTTATGAACTTCTTGCAGATATCATCATCAAGGTCACAGATGTTGTCATGAGATCTTAGGCCATGATCCTGTAACTATTGTCATACCTGTATAACAATCGTATTTTGAATGGTGTTTTCAGAATCATCATGAATTGTAATCTGCTTTATCTTATTTTACATGTCAAGTAGCATATATTTTGCCTTCTGATCCTATTTTGACTTTGACAAGAAATATTCCTTTCCGGGGAAAGCATATCTGTTCTCCTGCTCCAGGAGAAGGTATGACAGTTTTTACAGATGTATCAGGGAAAACCAGAAAGGCTGCTGCAGCCTGAAAAAAGGTTGGTAACTTGGAATATGAAGTGATGATTCAACAAGGGTCTCCACAATTAGTTGAACTCTGTGCTGTATTTCTAGCACTTACCTTGTTTCCTAATCCTGTAAATATAGTTACTGATTCAGTTTATGTTGCTAATTTAGTTAAACATTTAGACCAAGCTATGTTGTATAACATAAGGGAGAAGCATTATTTGTCATGCTGTAGAAATTGTGGACTGTTATTCATAATTGAAGACATCCTTGCTTTATTATGCATATTCATCATCATACCTCACTACCTGGATTTTTTGTTGAAGGTGGATTCCCTTATGGCTGCTGCAGCAGTCAAAACAGTACTGCTTTAATGTGTTACAGCAGGCAGTTGTGTCTCATCAGTTTTTTTCATCAAAGTGCCCAGGCATTACGACAACAATTAAGCCCAACAAAGCAATCATTTCTTCTTGTCCTGATTGCCATATGACTGATGTCTCACAATACTATGGTACTAATCCTAGGGGTTTACTCCCTTTGCAAGAATGGCAAACTGATGTTACAAAAGTGCCTGAATTTGGTGGTTTAAAGTATGTTCATGTTACAGTTGATACTTTTTCTCATGCTATGGTTGCATCAGCATTTGCAGTTGAAACAGCTCAAGATGCTATTTGTCATTTTTGTCATGCTTTTTCTATTTTGGGTGTTCCCTTGCATGTGAAGACAGATAATGGTCCAGCATATATTTCACAGAAATTGCAAACATTTTTTTTGTGCCCGGGGTGTTGAATATTCTACCGGTGTCCCCCATACCCTGACAGGGCAAGCAATTATTGAACGTGCTCATGGTGTTTTGAAGTGCCAGATTCAAAGACAAAAAGGGGGAATGCAGAGGAAACCACCTCAAGTGAGATTGGATAAAGCTGTTCATGTGTTCAATTTCTTGTGTCCTTCTCCTGATTTGCAGCTGTCTCCTATATTTCATAATTTTTCTTCTTTAAATTCTAAACAGCCGAATTTTTGTAAAGATGTTAAGATATGGGTTAAGGATTTAATTACTGGAATGTGGACTGGCCCAACGGAATTACTAAAATGGGGGAAAGGGTATGCTTGTGTTTTGACAGAGAATGGTCCTCATTGGAGTGCTGCTCATTGCTGCTTGGAGCGAATCGGAAAGAACAGGATGGATGATCCCATAACTGAAGTAGAATGCATGGAAGACATCGACCATCAAGTGGAGTGAAGCATGGACTCTTAACATGCTTTGAGAATGATCATTTAGGGCAAATAAATGGGGACATTTGACTCAAGCTAAAAACTTAAATTTAAATTGGTGGATGTTACCTTTACTTTGAGTTTTTGTTCTCTCCATAGAGAGGTTGGCAGTACTGAATAATGTGTCTTGTACCATTTCCTTTCACACAGCATTTACTACCCCAAAAGAGAGGAACTTAATGTATCTAGGGGAAAGGTATTGCTTTTGTACAAGGGTGCCGAATTAGTAGCTGAAAGCCCACACTTTAAGCAACTGGGTTTGCTCGCATATGATAGCAGCGGCCAGTTGTAAAGTTAATTGGATGTTGCTTAGTTCTGATTGGTGGTTGGACAGATGACTTGGTCTTTTGGCCATAAAATGTAACTCAATATGGAAGGAAAGTTTATTTGACTAAAAGTCATCAAGAGATTGTGGAGTCTATAATGGTATTTGAAAATCTATCTCTTATGTGTCTTTTTAATGTATCCTTTTCATTGTTAGTGCATGGTTATGGATTTTGAGAGTATGTATGTATGACATGTTGTATTGCAGTGAGTCAGTTTATAGGACTGTTTTAAGTTTGATAATGAGAGAAATGGAATTATTTTCTTTGTAGGTTAAAGCATTGTTTTGCTCCCCTGTTGTTTGCTTAGATTTTTATAAGGGTCCTGAAAAATTTTTAGCAGCTGCATTTTTTGTTTAAATAATAAAAAAGGGAGAATTATGGTAGGACCCACAGCTGGTCTGTGGGTTAGAGAGGGTTAATAAACGAGATTTGTTTTGTATTCTCTGACCAAGTATTCTCTCACCAAGTTTGTTGGAGACTGCATCGAGGCCAAGAGGAGAAGAAGAAAGTGAAGATAACTAGGAAAAATATCCCACACCTGTAGAGAGTATTTTTACAAAGATGCTGGGAAGAATAGGGGTGGAGAAATTTCCGCCAGTAATTGCTGTGTTGATTAATTGTGACCAATGATGAAATTGTAAACTGTCTAAAGGGTATAAAAGATGGTGTATTGTTGTAAAAACAGATAATAGCCTTCTGAAGTGTAAGTGTGCATTCTGTGTGTGGTGCCTGCCCCTACAGCGACACCCTTTCCAAAACAGTGTCAGCCCATGCAATGTCATCTGACCACAGCACTTTTGATACTGCTAGCTTTGTACAACTTGCATTCAGCCCACCTCTACCTAAATGGGCCAGTACCTCCCATTTGAAGATCCAACACAATATGGACAAACTGAATGGCAACATGTCTGAATCTGGGAAAGAAAGCAGACACAAAACGACAGACATTCTGTTGCGTTAAATAAAGAAGAAAATTATTGCATATCTCTGCACAGAAAAAAGAGCTTTAGAGAGCAATGGCATCACCCCTGAGTCTCCTCTTCTGGAGACCAAACAACCCCAAATCCTCATAAAACGTGTTTTCCAGGCCCTAGATGCCTGACATTAGTGCGCACAGGCGGCGCGGCTGCATTCTGCCCTGGCCTCGCTAACCCCGGGCCTTAACTCGGCACCGCAGCGCGGGGCCGGCAGGGGGCGCTACCCGCGACCCCCGCCGGAAGCGGCGCGCGTGTGGTGGCGCGGGGTGGGCGCGCGGCGCGGCCATGCCGGGCAGGAAGTCTTCCAAGGAGAAGAAGCGGCGCCGTTCGCGTTCCTGCTGCCCAGAGGGAGCCCCGGGGCCGGACGGCAGCGACAGGAAGCGCCGGAGCACCGAGTCCAGCCACGGTGCCCTGGAGGTAGCGCGGACGGAGTCGTGGAGTCTGTCCGGTGCTGTGCCGTCTCCGCCTCCCCTGGCGCGTCCCGAATCCCGCGGCGGCAGAGGCTCGGCTGCGGCCCGGCTGCGGTCCCTGCCGTGGGTGGCTGCGGGAAGGGCCGGGTTCCGTGGCGCTGGTCGGTGTGCGGCTGCGGGGAGCGGCGGGCGGCCGGCGCGGACGGGGCAGCTCGGGCGCAGGCACTGGCGGGGGCAGGCCGGGCCCTGGCGCGCCCCGCGCGCATCCCGAGAGCTCCGGGCTGTGTTTTCCGGGTGTAAGAGATGTGCGAGCACGCTCGGGTGGCCCCAGGCGTGGTTCAGTGCCACAATACCTCTGGCATTGTGAGTCTTCTCCAGGGTGTGTTGGCCTGCAGAAATGGTTGTGACATGCAGGCCTAAGTGATTTCTGAGGGTGACAATTTTTTAGTTTTTTTTTTTTTTTAATTCTAGAGGTCCTCCCCTGATGCATGGAGGATGAATTTTCTAATACGAAACCCGTTTTAATTCTGTGAAGACTCTGCTGCACAGGGAATTGTATGCCAGTGTCTGTCATAGCAGGGTAGCTGTACATGATGAACTTTATGATTTAGTTGCCCAGCGAATCAGATGGATTTCTTTTGCATTAAAGCATGTTTTCATGCTTAAGCACTAGCTAAGTATTTGTAGATAATATTTCCCAATTACTATTTATAAGTACTTTTCACTTCTCGAAGCTTTAAAAAATTTTCCTAGCGCATGAATGTTTTCAGTAATAAAAAATGTATCTTCTGTAATGCAGTTACCTAACAATATGAAACACTGGAACTGGAGAAGTCCACATTAAGATGTACCTTGCATTTATGAAGGGAAAATTGTTGCAAGTACGAGTGAAGCTGCAAGTTTCTGTCTTCTCTCATTCACTAGAAAATGTGCTTTCCTTGATTTTAGGAAACAAAATGCAATGCACTCTCTGGAGTAAAAGTGGAAGAAGCTGAGCAACCCAGTGATATAGAAGAAGGAGGATTAGATCTCACTGTGTCACTCAAACCTGTCAGTTTTTACATTGCTGACAAAAAGGAGATGCTTCAACAATGTTTCTGTGTCATAGGGGAGAAGAAACTACAGAAGATGCTTCCTGATACTTTAAAGGTATGGAAATGCACTTACCATTTATATACTTTCCACCATCCTGAATGCTTACATAACAAAGAGTACTTGCTTCTCAAGCCTAGTGCATGTACATTTTAAAAGCTGTCTGTATATTTCTCAAATAAAAACGTTTCTAGTAACCTTTCTTAAGTAGTCTCCCAGTCATGTGTCTGGAAGTAAGGCTTCTTTAAGAATTCCTGTAGTTATTCCAGGTTACTCCTTTTGGTACTGCTCAGCCATTTCTGAACGTCAGATTTAGCTTTAGACTCTCCCTCTGTACTGGTTAGGTAAATTGTGAAGAGTAAATTCAGTGGTGGTGTTCAGTAATTAATATGCTGATTTGTAAATAAAATATTGATTACTGTTTGTTGCAGCTGATTTTCTTTGTATGGTATTAAAGCAGTGTCTGAGATAACATAATAAAGCCCGTTCTTCATAAACAGCTTCTGAAGCTGTAACTCCTGTGGACTAAAGCTGGAGTTTTACTGGCTTAAGCAGACACCTTTTGAGTCTTGTAAGCAATAAGACTTAGTAGAAATAAATTAGGCTAGCAGCCCGTACAGAAGAAGAGGCTGCAGGTGAAGTGTCATCTCTGTAGTGTTTGTTAGTAGGTGTAATTTTTTTGTCTTAAATTTTTATCTTAATGAGGTGTATTATTAGTATAAGTGGGACAGGACTTCTTCATTTTAAACACATGGTAAATTGCACACAAGCTTGTCCATTTCTCATCTCTTGCAGAAGAAAATGAGGTTGAGAAGCTGGAAGTTTGTGGGGAAATTGCCTGACAGTGGATAGTGTAGAACCAAACTTACAGTAGGACTGTGAGTGTTACAGCCTGTTTAGCACCTCCTAATTTTGGTATTTGTACATGGTATCATAACTCATTTGAAAATGTCAAATTGCCAAACATCACCAAGAGGTATGAGATGTGAAAGTATTTATTGGTATGCCAATAAAATCTGTGGCAACGTATGGTGTATGCCAAGCATGAGAAATAGATTGCAGTTTGCATAATTTTATTTTCTGTGTAGTGGTACACAACTGTTGGTGTGATGTCAGTAGCATTACTTTCTCCACATTGTGGACTTGGATTCAACAGTTGTCTCTGGTCTTTGCAAGTTTAATTACAAACCCAGCTTCCCCCAAATGATGGAAAATTAGGGATAATCAGGTCTGCAGCTGTTTGCTGTTCCATGCTTCACACATACAGTCTGGTGTTTCTGGTGCTCAGTGTTGCAGCTGCAGTAAAAACTCCAGTCCATAGGTCAAGTAACTGATAGTGTGTATTCCCTAATTTTTCACCCTAAACCCATGCATAGGTTATTTTTTGTTGTTGTCATAGCTGAAACATGATTTTCTACAGCATTTACATCAGTGCAGATCAGAATATGGGAGGGGCTTTAATCCAAGTTAACTCTTCATTGCAGCTGGTTTTCTCCTTACATTTTTAATTACTATCTTCTCAGAAATTTTTAGTAGCTTGTGGTCTGTCTTATCTGTCTTCTTAGAACTGTTCCATGGACGAAATCAAAAGACTTTGCATGGAGCAGTTGGAGCTGTTATCTGAAAAAAAACTGTTGAAGATACTTGAAGGTATGAATGAAACTTTTAAGACTCCACTGTACACCAGAGAACAGTCTGCCTCAACTGGATTTGTACTCTTTCTAGCTACTTAAATATATATGTATATATACAGACACACACTAGTAAGTGTGTATTAGTGTGTACAGACTCCCTCAGTTCCACCAAGGCACACAGTTCATGTACTTTGATTAAGGAGATGGCATTCCAGCTTTTCATGGCTTTATTGAACTTTCACTTGATGTTTAAGGGATGTAGAACTTATTTGTAAGCATATTGTTATTTTGTCAATGACGGGAAACTTTGAGTGCTCCAGAGTATCTTGCTGTTAATTCTGTCCTTTATATTTAGCACCCATAGTATTGTACTAAGAATAACTAATTGAATTTTTTGTAGTCCAGTATAAATGTATGTGTAGCTAACAACGGTCTCATAAATAAGACTTTTGGTTTTGACTGTAGTATAATTTTAGAACTTCTGCTTTAACTGGGAAAAGTCCTCTTATGCTGATTGCAATAGAGTTAATAATTAAGAGTAAACCTAATTACATAGTATTAATTATATTACTTTCCTAAATTTTCATGTTTGAAACTGTGTATATCTAGGCAAGATTGGAGCTGATTCTGATACTGACGAGGAGGCAGATGGAGGAGACAAGACTGGAGGTGATTCAGTCAGTCAGTGAGTAAAAGACAAAACACTTAAACTTAATTTAAGGAGACTGAACAATTCAGAGTTTTTTCATGAGAAATGATCAAATATATCATTGAAAGACCCAATTGTTGTATCCTTAATTCATTACTCTAGTGGAATTACAATGAACTGTGACTACTAGCAAGTACTAAACTTAAATGACTTTGTCATTTTGTGACATTAAGTGTGTCTTGAGCACATAACTTGGTTCATAGTGGCGTACCACCCGTCAGCTGAGTTGTGGTAGTTAAGCATTCATACTTGTGTCCCGCAGCAGAAGTGATGTGATTTAGGTTAACTGTCTTTGTGTGAGCTAAAGCAGTAAACTCCTCCCACTTAGGTCAGTGACTTATTTAAGTGTACTTTCCGGTCAGCTGAGATTTATCCATTCTCTTCTACTTTCATTCTGGTCCTTCATTCCTGCCCCAGTTGAAGCAGCACTGACACTCACCTGTTCAATGAACTCTACGTAAGGCATTCTAGAGAATTTAGAGTTTCAAGAACAGAGGCTTCTGGTTTCTTGCTCTTATCTTGGCATTTGTCAATTTTGTATAAGACAGCACTTCTTAACCTTTTCTTTAAAAGCTTCTTCATTTTTTGAAGACCATTTCTTTGTCAGCAGTTCACCCATTTGTTAGTTTCTATGGAAGTAGTGAAGGAGTAAAGAAAGTTACTACTTATCATGTACAAAGCATCAAATTTTTTCAGGCTAACTTGTTTCTAGAAGACTAATGAGCTTTTATGTTTTCAATACTGACCTGGTTACGGTTGATCCACATATTCAGGACACACTTAATAAACCTGTGAGACAGTACAAGACAATGCACCCAAGATATGCGGATTAAAGTAACCTCCCAGCTACTGATATGGTTAGTTGATCTAAACCTCCTAAGTAAGAGCAAATGGATGGGAAAGGTAGTAACACTAATTCAACTTTCACTAATTTCAACTTTCTGGTCAGTATTTTTCTTTAGCAGGGATCTGGTTTGTGATCCTGTCTTTGATTCAAAACAAACTATGAAGTTATCACATAAAGTAATTTTCTTTGATGACTTCTCATCATACAAAGGTACTAGAAAATGGAGTGAATACAAAATTATGTTTCATTCTTTCTCTTGTGACATAGTTTTAATACTCTTTGACACTGTTTTGAGCGCCGTTGTTGATGTATCCCTCTGTGCTATTTGTTGCCTACATGTTCTGTGAATGGGGTCAGCATTAGTCAGCTTTTAAAACTAGTTTTCTTATTTTGCGCATGCCCCTCTGCTGACTGTTTAGGAAAGCAGACAGAAAATTAAAAAACCTACAAATACTGGATCTCTTCATGTAGAGTAGTCTCTGTTAAGTCATTGATAATTTGCCAGTGAAGTTCTAAATAGAATGAGAAGACAGACTTGCTGCCTAAATAAGCCATAAAAAATACCTAGGATTTTGATTCCTGGAGAAATTACTTGTTGTGGTTTTTTGTTTTGGACTTTTGTTTAAGGCCTAACTCACAAGCTATTTACTATTGCAAAAAATGTGAAATATTTTTATCTCCAAGATGTATGGCAGGAGTAGTGCTGCTGGTTTTCAGTAAGGTTGTTCTGTGTCTGCAATAGGTTTCAAAGCTGCTGTTGAGACCTGTACTTGTGATCCTTTGATAGAGTAGATTGGGTAAATTCTTTCTTATATGGAAATTATTTGAGCTGGCAAAAACCTAAAAAGAGGAAATTAATGAATAAAATACAAAATAAGAAAAATCAGAATTTACCAGTTTTTGGCTAGTGAAGACACATAACCTATTTTCCCACATCACTTAGGAAGATTTCTGTAACTGGCAGTAAATCAAGAAGAAATTGCGTTTAAAAAGGGTAAAAGAAACTGAGAGATGTTGGTCATTGTGGAGCAAATTGCTTCCTTTGACAGACAGTGCTTGAGGTGCCCCTTTTTCTTGTATCTGTATCCTGATAGTTTAGGGTTTCACACCCCGCCAAACTGGGCAGGAAAGATGTTTTATGAATTGGGGATTTTCTTCTCCTTTTCAAACATAGCATTCTGCATGGATGGGTGTTAGCTGAGAACCTTAGCTCCACAGTTCAGCTGTGTGCTAGCATTAACAAAAAAGAAAACAAAACAAAAGCTGTTTGGATGATAGAAAAATAAAGGGATAGAAGAAAATGAGGAGAATTAAGGTTTTATATTTATTTTGAAGCCCAGTGCTCAGTAAGTAGACCAAAATGATACTTTTACAACTGCAAATAGTCACAGGCCCTTTTTACTAAGTAGGTCTAATCTTTGGGCCTTTGGATCAGCTTCTTTATAACCTGGGTGTAAATAATTATAAATGCAAGTTTTCAGAACTTCAGAAAACTGTGTTTCAGCAACAAGTCAGTCACTAGAGAGACTCAAGATGCAACTGTGAAAAAATAGTGAAAATTGCTAAGGCAAACAAGCATTGTTTGTAATCATTAATTACAGTTCTAATCTGAATTTTTAAGTAGGTGAATTTGTTTGCCCTGGGAATAGAGAAGACTTTTCATAGCAAAAAAGGCAGTTACTTGTGGGTAGCTAGGCTGTAAGCACAGTTCAGGAGGGAATCTTTCCCAATGACTTGCAGTTGTAATGATCACCAAGATGTGGAAACTTCTGTCAATCAGTTTGGGGGATATAAAGGAGTGGGTTAGCTGGCCACTAGTTATAGGCACTTGCAGTTGGAGCTTGAGACTGACAGTCTGCTGGAGTAAGAGAAGGAAGCTGCTGGCTATGCTGTGAGGAGGTAAGGAACATGTGGTCGTGTAAGGGACAGATAAGGTAAGAAGATGTTGTGTGAGGGACACACAGGGCCAGGCAGGGCCAGGGACAGCTTTGGGTTTAGGCAGCCATGCAGAATGAAAGAACGAGTCAGAGTTATGAGAGAGAGGTCTATGAAGGAAGAAATCAGAGTTGTGTGAGGAAAGGGTCTGTAAAAGAAGGCATGTAGTGTTTGTGAATAAAGACTGATGGGAATGCCATCAGTGATACCAGCCCTGTCCATCCTGACATAACTGTGACAGTTACTCTGTATTATCGATGTTAGCTCTTCCTAGGTTGTCTTCATTACTTGTGGCTTTCATGTAAATGACTTCTTTTTCCTGCATTCTATTATAGGTGTTTTGTTTTAAATCTGACATGTATTAGTTGTTTTCATGGAAATGTGAATGTGGAAAGGTAAAAAGTGAATAGCAAGTTGTACTCTATTCAAAAGTGTTTTAACTGATTGGAAACATCCATTTGTTTCTTTCATTATTAACCTTTGAAAAAAATAGCATCAAATAAATAAATAAATGAATCAACAAAGATACCTCTATCAATCTACATATGTCAGCAGAAATACAGAAAGTTTGAGTCATTACATCTAAAGAAATTTCAAATGAAATAAGCAAATGACTCTCAGTCTCTAAAGACCTGTTTCCTGTCTGTACCAAGTAGAAGTAGCAGGGATTTAGGTAAGTTTCTCCAGTTACAGAAAAGTTGCAAAATTCAGATCTTGATGTGAAGCTTTTAGATGGCATCACATCTAAGGGTAAATTGAATCCTCCTTTTTTGGTTTTTGCACATATCCTCATTCTTTTACCAGAAGTGGAAGTCCTGAGGCTTTTCCTGAATTTCAGCTATTTCAGAAGTAAAAACTTCCCATGCTTACATTAGCATGTAAAACATTTGCTCTTTTATTTTGTTGCCAGCTTGTTCTGTGTTAAGCATTAGAAATCCTGCAATAACCATGCATAAGAACTGAAGAAGCAGGGCCTATAACTGGAAAATGCTGTTGCAGTAGATATATTTTGTTACTTGTGAGCTCTGTATAGATTTTTGAACATGCAGTTCTCTGATTTTTGTTGCTGATTGTGTTACTGTCTGCAATGGAATACTGTTCAACCAAGAGGAATACTGTATACAAAGCTTCCAACTAAACATCAGATATTTAATTGACAGAAGCCAGATTATGTCTTGCAAAACGAAGTAGGCGTTCTTTGTCTCATTCAAGATATTGTTATAGATAATAACCAAATCAAGTCGAATTAAATAGCAAAACACCAATTTTTATTTTTGCGACCGAAAATACGGTCCTGGGAAGCCACAAGCGAAAACACGACAGTGCCGAGCCCGGGGTCGGCACTGGGTGGACACACACGCTGATCTGATCTCTACCGCATCAGATCCCCCTGTGTTCACAACCTGCCATTGCAGAGAGTCCAGCTTTATACAGTTTTTCCTGGCCTGAGGCAAGAATTTCCTTTGTTTCTGCTGCAGATTCTCATATTTAGATTAAATCTTTTTTCTGGTGCTGCCCTGGACAAAGGTTCTTTCCTGCGTGTTGACGAAGGCTGTGTTTGCTCTGCATTGATGTGTAATTTTCCTTGGGAGTGCTTACGGGAACGGGAACCAGAGGAGGTGATCGGCTGTCTGATATGTGGTACTTAACAGGTCCTTTTCCAGTCCGTTGTGGAGATCACCGGGCTAGGTCTTGTTGATATGCTAATTACGACCGTTGTCTATGGCCCCGGGTGCTTGGTGTTTTAAGGTCCTTTTTACTTTATTTTATTTCATACAATCCTTTTATATAAACACGAATTATAACATATATCACAATATGTTAGCATGTTTTTGAGCTGTTCGTTTCTTTAACCTGAATTGACCCTTTCAGATATCCTCCATATCCTCCAGCAGAACAAGTGAAATTAAGTTACATGCTGTAGTAGTAAAGCATTATTGAAAGAACAAGCTTTCTAATATCATTACAATGATCAATGTTCACATGGGTCTGAGTAAATGGTCTTTTGTCTTCAAAATCATATTTTTTTCACTGAGTGAGAATTTGCAGTTTAATGTTTGCTCTTTTAAGAATTTATAGGCTTTTTACTGCTTTGCAGTCAAAGTGCAGTTTTTGCTTGTAGTTTTTTGGAAAGTTTAGGAGTTTAAAGTTTTGTCTTGTCATAGTGTGTTGTGCTCCTGGCTACTGGACTGTTCACAAGCATACAATTGCCATCTGATATTTATCCCTTTAGGACAATTTGGTTATTTTCAGCATTTGGAATCACTGTAGCAACAGGCTACATGAGTCACTGAACAGATACATTAGCATTTGGCTAATGTGCTTCACTACCTTCTGTTCTTGTGGTGTCCTCAAACTTCACCTGTGACAGGACTGATGGACTTTTCATAACTCATTAAACTGTTTCATTAACACCTGTCTTTTGAGATACCTTTCTTGAGAAGCACTACTTTGTGAGGGCTTTTCTCCCTTTTGTATTTTTAACTTGCTACTTAATGCTTGTTAATTATTTTAGTTCTCATTTGTCATTGAAAGCTATCCTTGGAACAGAAATTTGCAAGAATCTTTCAAGGACTTGGGACTTACGAAAATGTGTTTTAGGCCTGGAGCTAAGTGCAAAGGCAAATTTTAATTCAGGAAGGTACATCGTGTCAAAAATAACATATAACAGTGTTAAAAAATAACACTGGTCTACAGTCTCGCTAGAGATTTAGGTGAATGATACATTTCCTTCTGGTCTCCAACCCCAGTTACCACTGAAACCTGGTATCCCTGCCACCAGTATTGGAGAGCTACTGTTTTAACCGTTTTCCTAACCTTTGCTGCATTTTTACCCTACTTTGCATAATCTACTGGAGTTGGGTACCAAATCACCTTCAAGCCCAGAGGTTTTTGAGAGCTGTACAAATTCCTGTAGCAAATTGTGTACAGAAACCATTTGTGTGAGCCCAGTTAGGCATTACACTAGTGTGGTGCATGCCAACATGAAATGCATGCCCTACTTAAAATAAGGTAAATTTAAATTTGCAACATCTGTTGTCAACAAATTGTAACTGTATTTAGCTTCTTTCTGCTGAAAAGATCATACTGTGAAAATGTTATTCTGTTTAAAAAGTAAATTTAAAATGTGGATTTTATTGCTTGAAAGTTAACTGTCATCTTGAGGAAGTAATATAAAGGCTGTCAAAAGGCAGAAACTTGTCCAAGTTGCTATTGTCACTTACCTGCATAGCATGAAAGAATAGAGTATTAAATGCGTATAAGGTCCCTTAATTTTAGAATAACATGCCTTCTGCTCCTATTGTTTGAAGACATGGTATTGTGCTACTCTTTCTTAAATGTATACCGCAGTACAGATAATTAGTAGGGAAAAATGTTTTTCACTAGTAAACAAATAAAACAAGACAAGTTAAAAACCAAACTGAACAGTGAACTTGAAATGCATCTGTTGGGCCAGTAGATGGTGCAAAATACCTGCCTGTGAAACAAAGTCATGAAGGTTAACCAGCAATGCAGTCCAATCCAATCAATTCTGAGAGAGTAAAGCATGCTGTAAAAGTACTTCTGTGTCATAAAAAATCTTTTGCTGACAGTAGGTAGTCTCTAAAGGAATGTGGGTTTGCTGTAGTTAAAGTCAGCACATGAGAAGGAAACTCTACAAGTTTCAGTGTGTGATTTTTTTAAAGTTGGTAATTTCTTTTTACACAGCTGTTAAAATGGTTATGGGTAATTTCACAACCAGTGTTTGAACTCTGGAGGTCACTGGGTTTTCTCTCAAAGAGATTATTACAATTCTCATCAGACATCAAGTTGATACCAGAGTTGTGAAATTTATTGTCTGGATGCTGCTGGTGCAAGGTCAGGCTTTTTCAAGTGACACTTTCCTGTCCAGTGCAGACATGGCTGCTGAGTTCAAAATGGTGAAATAGTTGTGTGAAGGAAGATGGGACAAGGACAGGGAGAGCCTAAAATGCCTCTGCTCTTAGTGATGATCAGGATACATCATGGTCAAGAGTTAAGTAACTAAATATAAATAAGTATAGTAAATATAATATAAAGTGTTAGGAGTTGCTTGAAAAAAACCAACAACAGAAAAAAAAAAACCCAAAAAACCAAGTGGCTCCATCCACATCTGCCGACCAGTAGCTGGTCTGAAATTCACTTCTCTCTCTGACTGCTGGCACAGAAGCCCACAGGGTTTGTATCCTTGCTGCAGTTGCTACTCAGACCTCCTTGTGCATGCAGGTCTCTTTGGCCTCTCTTATTGTCCCCAGTAGCTGATGCTATTCATCTCTCGAGTATCTAGTGCTCTATTATGGTCCATCAGTTTGCAAGAGGTACTTGCAGAACCTCATCTATCTTTGGAGTTGGGCCTCTGATTTTACAGTCTATTTGATACCTTAGTCCCAGATCTTGAATCCTGCTTGTTGCCTAAACAAGTTGAGGTTGGCTGGTGAATCACATACATATGTGAATCGCTTACACATGTATCAACTGCATGATGCTGAAAATCCTGGAGAAAGTGTGTATTTTTCATTCTGCCTGTTTTCTGGCAGCACAGTTCTGTAGGCCCTTCTGACCCGTGGTCCCCTTTGCAGTTGCTGGCACGCATGTGTGGGTGTATTTACATTATTCTCATCTCGTTTGGAAAAGGAGTTAACGTAGCCATGTGGTTCAGTAAATAGGCAGAACAGACTTGTGTCTGTGTCTAAGGCTTTGCTAGGTAAGTGTATTGACCTGTTTATTCTGCTTGATGAGTTAATGCATGATACTTCACACATTTAGGTTCCAATGGATAGAAAAAAGTGGGAGAAAAAGGAGAGTTGTTGAAACAACCTTTGCTACTTCAGAAAAGGAAATAGAAATGAAAATAACTGTCTCTCATGCCATAGAAATATTATGGTGTTCCTCGTGCTGATAAAATCTTTGGATATAGGGAAAAAATTCAACTTCTAGAGTGTGAGGAAAATAGATATGTATTCACTTTCGGGAAAACCCTAAAGGGCATTACTGCAAAACAAGTTGTTAGTCACTAGTCTGTGATACCATAATACTGCTTCCTTTTTGTAGTGTTACTAAGCTCCCATGGGCAGGAGAGCTGCATTGATTCCATATTAATACAGATGAAACCAATGCCACACCAGCATTCAGTTTAGGAACCTGGCAATTCTATTGTCAAAATGCTCACTGGATGTGGCAGCTGAACTCTTCCTGTGATTCTGGATCCTTCCACTTGTGCCTTTCCTGTATGCTTTTCCTTGTTTTCACGGTTTGTGTAACTAGTATGTGTTAAGTACATGAAGGACGTGAACATTTCACTGAAGTATCTCTTCCTTACCCTTGTGTAAAGAATTGAAACCCTACACATCAAGGGTAGAAATCATTTAAATGGGAGAAGTAGAGAAATGCAGGTACTGAATACACTGCAATAGCTGAGTTGTGAACAGTTTCATTTTAAAAAGCATCCCTTTGTGAAACAAGAAGATTCTGGTTTAGGACAGGTTGGTGATGGGCTGATGATAATTTCATAAAAATATCTTTTCACTTTCAAAATAAGACAGTAAATAATATTTGAGTGCAACAGAAACTGTTGTTTTCCCAAACCATTTAATTATGTGACAATTTTTGAATTTTACAGAAAAGCTCCTAATATGAGGAGTTTTTCCTTTGTAACTGTTTAGCTGTGGTTCCTCAGTTTAACCATTGAGGACTGTTACTGTAAAAGGCAAGGATGCAGTGGAAATAATTGCTTTATCCTTGTGTATCACAAGGCAAAACAAAAAAGTTCATTTTTCAGTGCTCATATTAGCTCTCTGTGTATTCCTTCTACCCTTGTTCCTACTGTAGCTGGTTTATTGGCCTACCACCTCATAATGTTCAGTTTCTAAAGAATGTTCTGTCAAATTTTAAATTATGGTGATTGTGTTCTTAATTGTTTCCAGACAGGACAACAGTATAGACTCAACTTCTTCTCTGAGAGAAGACAGCAAGCTCGAAGGTCAGGAATTAAAACAAGGTATGTAGTGTAGAGAAGGCTGAATATTTTTGTTCTTTGTGTTGGCCAGTAACTAATTCCAGGTAGCCGACAGCTCTCTTGTGAACAGAGAATGAACATTCCTTGAGAAAGACTATTTTGTCTTGTGTACTTTCTCTTCTTCAAATGCAGCTTGAGAAACATTCAAGTAGTACAGTGATTGGCAGGATAGAAAATACAAAGGCAAGTAAGTTATTGGTACACATCTGTGCTTTCTACACAAGAAAACAGTATTTTTAGCTTGCAGTAGTATTTTTTTAATTCCGTTGAATTAGTGCATTTAACAATTACTGATGTTAGTTTGTGCATGAAGTACCAGAACTATACCCGTTTCTGTCTCAGTCTATTTTCATTTTGACTGACTCTAAGCAGAAAGATCAGAAATAGCTTTTCCAGTCAAAGAACGTTGCAAATTCTTCTAATCTACATTTCTCTTCTGCAAAGACCTAACTTTATTTGCTGTTTGCAACTGCTGTTTCGTAATTCAGAATATTGTCTAAAAGATGTCGCTTGGAATGACTTTGTGAAACAGTTTTTTTCTGAATTAGTTAGTGAGAAGAGTTAGATGGTAAAGAGTTGTACATAACAAGAGCATCAAAACTTTTAGTGAGTTGCTACGACTGTGAATAATCCTTTAAATGTTGCTTGTTGTACTATTACTGTACTATGGTTGTACAATACAGTACTACTGTACTATTGTTATTTGTTGAGGAACCTTAGAACTGACAGATTCCCTGCAAATTTCTTCTGTTTTATCAAAGGGAATTGATGATTTTTGCAAGTGATATCATTGTTATTTTTTATGATTTAATCAACCAGAGTATCATGATGATTTTAGGCTATGACAGTGGCTCCACTCAAGATGTTAGCTTTAAAGAACTTTTCAGAATATTGTGTAGATTAGAAAGTATAACTCCAGTCATTCTTCTTCACTGGAGCCTGAGAAAAAGAAGAGAGAATGAGAGAATAAGCAAAAGTGGATAAAGTAAAATTTTAAAATGGAATTAAGTGTGCTAAAAGAATTTTGCAAATGCAGATGAAGGAAAAAGTAAAAGTAACCAAAAGGAAAAAGATAATGAGAAATGCCAGCCATGATCCTTATGACTGTAAAAACACAGGTGCAAAACAGGGAAATAAAGCCTCTTAGCTCATTAAACATCTGTAGGCCAAAAAGCTTGTATGAACACTGAATTGCACAGTTTTGAAGGTTCCAATTTCTAAATAGAACTCAAGCTTGTTCTGCCCAGCTTCTCATCTTTATTAAGTCTGGGACAGACATGAATGACTTAATATTTTGTTCCTTTTTTATGTGACTGATTGATTTCAAAAAGAATCCTATGGTGAGCTGATTTCAGCCAGCAGTAGGCACATGCAAGCCCCTCAATTGCTTGTCCTCCAGTGGGGTAAAGGTCACAATCAGCAAAACAGAATGAGAACTACTTACGAGTAAACATAGACTCTTCATTAAGTGAAGCAAGAGCTGTACATGGAAACAAAGCAAAATTGGAGACTTAGTCACAACCTCCCATTGGCAGCCAGATTTTTAGCCATTCCTGGAAAGCGGAGACTCAGCATGCATGACAGTTACTTGGGAAGGCAGATGCCAATGTTGTATGGTGGAGCATATCCCTTAGGTCAGTTTGGCTCAGCTGTCCTTGCTCTGTGTCCCTCCCAGCCTCCCGGTTTACTCTGTATGGGGGCACAATGAGAAACAGAGAAAGCCCTGAGGCTGTGCAACCGCTCTTCAGCAGTAGCCAAACTGGTATGTTATCAACACTGTTTCAGAAATAAACCCAAAAGCAACATCATGCATTCTGCTGTGAAGAAAATTAACTCCATCCCAGCCAGACTCAGTTTTTTTTAACTTTGGTTATTGACTCAGATAACTGACTCAGGTCATTTTAACTTTGGCATTGAATTAGGATGATCAGGCTCAGGTGTTGAGTTTCAGGCTTTGAACTGTGATCCAGTGATGCAGCTGATTTTTTGATCCATGGAAATGCTGCTTGGTTGACCAGCAAGTTACAGTAATTTCATGATTATAAGCTGCACTGAGTATAAGCCGCACTTCCGGATGTTGGCAACTTTTCATTCTTTGTCCATATATAAGCCGCACCTGATTATAAGCCGCACGTTACAATACAGAGTGTGATAAAAGGTATTTATTCTATCATCATCTGTTGAGAGTGGGGGCAGTGATCCTTATCTCAACGGCAGATATTCTGCTAATGGGCCATCCACTGAAACCAGGCAGGGCATTGTTCTTTATCTTTTCACAACCCATCCTTCCTCCAGTGAGTCATTTTCTACTAATAGCCCATTGAGTCCCACTGTGTGACTGATAAAATTACTTCATCCCATTGGAAGTTGCTCCAGCCAGGGGGAAGAGCCCAACATTTCTTACCAAGATAAAAACAGAGGTTTTGGGACACTAAGGTAGCCCCTTTCTCCACTGGACTCCAGAGGAAGACTGGATTTTTCCACATCACCGCTGGACCTCCGGAGGGAAACTGCACCTTCTGCAGGAGCACTGCTCCAACTGAATCACATCTGTCACTGCAGGAGGATGCAGCTACCATTTAATGGGACTGCTACCAACACCCTGCCTGACAGGGTGTCAGGTTGTACTCTGACTTTGTCAGGGTTTGGAGTTTGTTTCTTTGTAGTACTGTACTTCTATTTTAATTTCCCTAGAAAAGAACTGTTAATTCCTAATTCCCATATTTTTGCCTGAAAGCCCCTTGATTTCAAAATTCTGATAATTTGAAGGGAGGGGGTTTACGTTCTCCATTTCAAAGAGAAGTTCCTGCCTTTCTCAGCAGACACCTGTCCTCCAAACTAAAACAGCAACTTTTTGTTCTTTGTCCGTATATAAGACGCACCTGGTTATAAGACGCACTTTGGGTTCAAACCAAAATTTTAGTCAAAATGGTGCGGCTTATAATCGTGAATTTACTGTAGGTAAATACTGCCTGATACTGTGAAGCAAGACAGAAAAATTATCATTTCTTAATCATATTGTTTCCCCTTCTGATCTTTCACATACATTGTGGCTTGCAAGGTAAGTTAAATAGATATTGTTCAAAGATGGCTAAATGGTATGAGAAATAGTGGAAACTGCATATGAAACTGAAATACTAGTCTTGAAGTTAGTGTCACAGTAGGAAAAGGCCAAGACTACTTAGGATCAAAGAAGACCCTTGTGTGTTCATCTCATGAGTAGTTTTTACACACACTGTTGTGAGAAGGATTTTTTTTTTGTAGCGTTGTTTATATTATAGGCTTTAAGATTTCATTACTTCAAAATTGTGATTTGTCTTGCAAAAAAAACCGGTGAAAAGAGGTATGTAAACTTATTTTATATACCTTAACATAATTTTCCTTAGCTGAATTTACTTTCCCGTTGGCTTTGTTTGGAATTTTTCAGGTGCCACATACCTTAGCTGTGTATGTGAGTCAATTCTCAGGGTAAGTGTGTAGAATTCTTAAATCTGAACTTAAATGCTGTGATAATCATAGCCTGATAGAGTGTGGTTAGGAGTGAGCAACTGAATTGTTTATAGTACAAAAAAATTTCAATGCTGAATCAACAAAGCCCTAATATTTTAAAATACCACTATTGTTTATAAAACCATTTTGAGATGTTTTGATCCTCTTTTCCTCCCTCCCTTTGTTTTTTAAGTGGAGAAATTACATTTGTAGCTTTCAAAGTGGTCAGTATTGATTTTTTTTTTTTTGCACTCTCAGGATGGGAAGAATGTTGTAAACCCCAAGAAAAGTAGATCTTCCTAAGTTTTTTTGGCACTTCTCATGTATTAATACAAAGTGCATACAGATACCATAAAGCATATTAAAATGTTAAAAAAAAAGTAGCATTTGCCTGAAGCCTTGTTTTTCCTGTGCAAGTGGTAAAATTGGTATTACCAAAAGTAATAAAAAGTAGTATAATTATAAAGTTTGTATAATAAGTAACTTTACCATCATCTGATACACATTATTCATGTAAAGTTGAAACCACTCTAAGTTTCCACATTTACAAAAGCTGTTGAAAGACTATGAACTTCTGAGGCCAAAAGTAAGTCTTGCTGTTGCCAAATTGAGAGAACAGTTAGGTTCTGTAGGAGCTTTGCTTTTATTTTATTGAACTACCTCTTCTAATTATGTTTTTAAAAATAAACTCTGGCTTTCAGCCACAGTTAAAAACCAAAGTCATAAATTCCAAAAAAACCCAAAGTCATGTGTTTTTACATCTGACCTAAATGCATCTGGAAGACTAGTGATAAATTCTGAGTATTTGCGCTGTAAGCAGAGTTTCTGTTAATTGTTAGTGTTGTCTAACTATAGTCCCACTCTTCTTAAAATACATAACATAGTTGAGTGTAATTTTTGAACTTGAATTCTGAAAATTAGATTTACTTAAGAGATAAACAAATATCAGTTTTGCACTGCAAAAGCTTTCTTCAATACAAAATTTTATGACTATATAAGTAGGAAAATAGTTCATGTAACTTCATAGGAGGGAATAAATTTTTCTGGTACTGCTACTTTGCTATACTTTTATATTGGCATAAAAAAACTTTAGCACTTGTATAAATTAACTTTAAAAGGAGGAGAGAAAGAAGAGGAATTGTTATCTTACAGATTTTTTTTCACTCTCTTAAGTAACACTTTAAGCAGAAGTGATTTTGTAAGTTGAGGTAAAAACGATTCTGTTAGGCAACTCTGTGATAGTTATGTTTGTGTTACAGGCAAGGGAGAAGATAGTGATGTCCTCAGCATAAATGCAGATGCATATGACAGTGACATAGAAGGCCCGTGCAATGAGGAGGATGGCCCAGATGTGCAGGAAAGCACTATTAGAACTGGAGCTGGTCAGATAGAAGACCTTCAGAAGGACATTGAGAAGAGTGTGAATGAGATACTGGGGTTGGCAGAGTCCAGCCCAAAGGAGCCCAAAGCAGCAACCTTAGCTGTTCCTCCATCAGAAGATGTTCAGCCATCAGCACAGCAGCTGGAGCTTCTGGAACTTGAGATGAGGGCCAGAGCTATTAAGGCTCTAATGAAAGCTGGTGATGTGAAAAAAAAACCCTGAGGCTGTTCAGATGGCATTTTCCCTATTTGTTTTGAAGAAGGTGATGTCTGTTCTCTTCAGCGCTTCTCTTCAGTATGTTTGGGTTGGGTATGACATTCCTTGTTCAGACTGTGTTGTGTATCCTGACCTGTGGTTCTGTGGTTTTGTTGCCTTTAGTGTGCTGCTTCCATGACATGCACAAACAGAGGTTGATGCTTCCCTGAGATGAGGTGTCTTTGTGCTGAGTCACCTCCTCAAGGAGTCACACCTCATATAGAGCTGTGCCAGGAACCTGGTGCCTTCCAGAAAGGTTGTTGTAAAAACTTAGAATCATAGAATGGTTAGGGTTGGAAGGGATTTGAGACTACTTAATTCTCCTTGGGGCTCATCTCATAATAATGTGGGTATTCTAATGAAAGTCTGATGGTTTGTTTAAAAGCATACTCAATTTTTTGAAATTAAAGGGAAGGATTTTTACCCTTAAATTAAACAGTTGAACATGTTATTTTCAGAGTTGTGAAAGTGCCTGAAAGAAACAGAGCAGAGTTTATTACACTGCCATGTAGTTTGTCACTTTTCTCCACTCTTTTTTATTGTAACTGAAGAAAGCAGAGTTTCTTCCTAACTGTAAAGGTTTTGTTTTGGCATAATATTTAGCATAATTTGGCAAAATATTTAACAAGTCAAACAGATCAGAAGATCTTGAGCTTTTAACATTCAACTGATGTAGTCATTTCATGTCTCCGTAAATAAGGAAAATCCACCTAATTTCAATATTTTTTTAGAAAAGGCATTTAATTTATTTATGAGGTTCTAAAATATTAATTCTGTTTTTATCTACTTCAAGGTATTCCTTTGCAAATAAATTGAATTTAGAATTAATTTTCATACTATAATATCTTATAACAATTTATTTTAATTTTTTTTTAGAATTAGTGCTGGTTTTATATCTGGCTGCTAATCAAAGCATATTAAAATATTTGTGTGTTTGTTTACACATGCAGATATCAATTTTTTTCTTTAAAGGCTTGAAGTTTATAGTTGCAGTCTTTGTTAAGAAAAATAATGTATTACATGTTTTTATTAATTATTTTTCCTTGGTTGTTACTTAGAAAGCCGGTTACATACTTTGCAGCAGTAGCAGAGATAATTTATCCTCCTACTGTGTAATATTACTGCAAACCTAAGTCCAAGCAGATTTTATGTCTTAAATTCTTTTAAGGCTTATGGTGTCCTTTTAATTCTTGCATTTTATCCCTTTATTCTTCCTTCCCTTTATTCCCTTTCTTTTTTCCTGTTTCCTTTTAAGCCCTTTTCTGTAGCAAGCATCTTGTATATTTCTTAAGTATGGTTGATTTCCTCTAGAATCAACATTATTGTAAAGTGTTAGTGCAGTGTAAATTTGATAATAAACTGAAACCTCAATTAAATACAGTTCAGAAAATTACAATGTGCTTCCACTAAGTGATATCAGTGACCTGGGTGAAGTGTACCTGACTAGTGATATCTACAGCATCAAATTTTTTTTTCTATTACTTTGTAGCAAATGGAGGGTGTAGTTAAAATATGTAAAAACAATTCAAAAAGTAATTTTACTGTCTCAAAATCTGTGGGTATTGTCTTTAGTTAATTTCATTTAGCTGTTTGGTGAACTTGTGTTTTGAGTCCAGAGAAACTACAGAAGTAATCACAGAAAAACAGCTGGCAAAACTTAGGTATGCTGTCTTCTCTTTTACAAAGTCCGTAGGCTGGTAGAACTGTGTTAGATTTTAAAGATACATTTTAGTGCTGCTGTACTTGGGTCATTAAGGCACTGAATACCTTGCCTGCTGTGGAAGTGCAAAAGCTTGTTTGCAAGGGCATTTCCTGCATCACCAGAAGAAGCCACAGGTAGGAGGTTTATTCAGTGATGCTGCAAAACAGCACATTTTGGTTGTTTGGCAACACAAAAGTACTGCTGGAAGAAATGATAAACTAGCGTGTAATTGCCTTCTGACTACTTTCTGGGGGGGTGTGGTATTTATTATTTTCCTTCTGTTTCCGAGGTCACCCTTAGAAGTTTGTTTTATAGCATGTTGAACTGTTAAAGGTTGCTATTTCAAGCTCTCTATCAAGAAGTTGCAAACGCTAACTTTAGCCTGTATAGTGACAGAGATGAAACAGGTTTACTATGCATATGACACAGAAGATTTGTAATTACATTCTAATTAAATTCAAAATTAAAAGATGAGAAGTATTCCAAGAAAATTCAATTAAGCTGTTTACAAAAATAAAATAAAAAGTCATATGAGATACTTAATGTGATTGGTTACACTAGTGCTAATTCATTTTTAGGATATTGTACTGTTGCTGCTTAGGTTAAAAACAGATCAGCTAAATTGCATGTGTTCTTGCATTGATTTGTATCACTGAAGAGATGAAAAAATCCAGTTAATTTAAAATATTTATGATATGGCTGTTTTGTTTTTCACTTTTAAATATGTCTGTGATTTCTTCTTGAAAAATAAATTTATTATTTCATTTGGAAGAAGAGGCAATTTGTATGTAAACTATATTGAATTATTTATAAAACATTAAAATAGTGTTACTGGGTTTTGATCAATCATTTTGTCAGGAAGCAAATAGTAAACACTAGGTGTTGGTCAGCATGAAAAACATCTTGATTATGTTTTGGACTGCTACAAAAGTATTTTCTATTAAATTTTGTCTGTCCTCATAGAT
This sequence comes from Catharus ustulatus, assembly GCF_009819885.2. Classification (NCBI taxonomy): domain Eukaryota; kingdom Metazoa; phylum Chordata; class Aves; order Passeriformes; family Turdidae; genus Catharus; species Catharus ustulatus. Next base: position 60,935,061 of record NC_046262.2, on the reverse strand, counting down.
CGTGCACAGTGCTTTTTTGAGGAGGAGGGAGGTTGATTGTGTGTACACTAGATAAATAAAAGGATATGACTCCACGGAGAGCCAAAAGTACTTATCTCTGTTTGGAGGCTTTGCTGTTATGGTGGTTTCATAGAGAATAATAAATGGATTTCAAGATACCAAGATTTTTAAGAGGCATATCACAAATATTTCCACAGAAAATAATTAGTTCCCCTTGTAACATTCTTTTCAATATAGTATTTGCTAAGAGACTTGGTGCCATAATTTTTTTAAAGCTGTGTTATAAAATATGTTCTTTGCTGTTTGAAATTACTGTAAATGTAATTGTAGTAAATGAAATTTTGATCCCAAAAACCTACAGGTTGTTTCTAAGTGTATTTGAAAAAATAGGGAGTCGGATAATCTGTGTAGGTGATGAAAGATGCTGTTGTTCTAACCAGATACTGTTAAAATCCACATGAAATGCAAGCAGTTCAGTACTGCATTGTGAGTCTTGCCAAAGGTTGAAGTGCTGGATAGCACTTTACTGCGACCTTCTCTCTATTTAAAGGAGCGCAGTTTTAAAAACAGCAACCACCGTGGCGGAACCTTGTAGTGGGACAAAATATCTTTTCACTAGCTGATCCTTTACAATCTCAGAGCTTTAAAGTTTGTAAATGGTAGCTTGGTTATCGCTATTATTTTTTAAATAATAGTTTGCAAAAGCAGTTACTGTAACTTCCGTGGCTAAGGCATTCTCTAAAAACAGCAAACGAAGAAAGGCTTTATGTGCATGAGTGCATAGTAAATTATTATATGGCATTTTATGTACCTATCTTAAAATTATAAATGCTGATTCAGCCTTATGAGATCACCGATGCTGGTAAATATGCCCTTTTCACAGAAGATAATTGAAGATTAATTGTGAAATAAGCCCTTTAGTCAGGAGGGGAGATGTGGTGGTTAATTGATCCAAAAACATAAGAACAGCATAACTTTAGGAGCATATACACCAAACTAAAACTGATTATAAAGTCCTGCAATTTTAGTCTCAGTAGTATTAACCTTCATGTTTATTGCTAAGTCAATCTGCAACATATATAGAGAAGGAAAAAAGCTTTTTCACCTTATTTGTGGCCAAATATAGATGTTAAAATACTTGATTTTGTAGGAGAGGAGGTGAAATCTCATATTTCATGGCCTTTTTTAGCATTAATATTGAAATATGCAAACAGAATGCATAAAAGGTGGAGAAAGAAAGGGTTTAATTATCAGAAAAGGTGCTTGTAGGAAGGGTTAGCCGCATACTGTGTCTCTGCAGTCAGGTAAGGAAAGATCTCAGAAATTTAAATCTAAATGTTACATGTTTATTGCATTATTCAGCACAACAATAACATGAAAAGAAATCCCAAACAAAAAATAACTAGAGAATGGAACATGTTCATTTGTTCATTCATTGCTTCATCATTTTTTTAAACAGTGTGTGAAGGTAATTTTTTGTCTATGGGATCGTTGATTATTGTTAATCTCAAAATTGAATTTTTGTCTTTTGTATCTAATGGTTCTGCAAAGCCATGAATTGTCTAACGTAAAGCCTTGCATTCCATCTTCTGTTTCCAGACTCCAGTCAATAATACTTTACTTAAGAATACTCAGCTTTACTTCACTGGAAGACTGTGGCAGTTCTGCATGACTGTATTGAAGGCCTATCTGCTGGGAGTGGAGCAGATGCAGGTAGTCTTCTAAGGTTGCCAGGGGAACACAGAACAGAACATGAGACACACCTAGAAAAGCGTGTTTAGTTGAAACTTGTTAACACTAGCCTTAAAGGCAGGCAGAAACAGAGTACTGGAAAAGACGTTTAAACTGAGTATGGATGCTGGTGGGGAACTTGCATACATTTTGGTTAGGTTGCTGATTCCCAGGCTGTCTCCTGGTCCTCCCTTGTGTTGTGCAGCCAGTGTTTATGTGGATATGTATGGAACCACATCAGGAACCTCATTCACACATCTGTTTCTAACCTGGGGCACCATTCTGACTGAATTTTCTGTGTTGGCACAACGGAATGAATTGTGAAAATCCCAACTGCTGAATGGTGCTGGATGATATTACATAAGTGATTCCCTACATTCTACCCGTCCTGAAGATATGAGGTGTCAGAATAAAGGTCCATGACTTAATTCCATCTTTTTGAAAACATGTAGTGCTTCACTCAAAAATTGTAGCTGAACTGCTCCAAATATAAACTATACAAGCTATTAAATTTTTATTAAATCTATATTCTTGGTTATTGGCTAGTACAGAATTTCTTTTGTATGGTTTTGGGGTTTTCATTGGTGTGGTCTGATCAGAGGTTTTTTATTGAAGTCTGTGTAATTGTTACTACATGTAGTCCAATGAAAGTTAGTGCCTCATAATTGTATGTGAATTAAACTTTTGGGTTCCATCCACACTAGGGGGCTGTGTTGCTTTAACAATGTCTGTTTCAAAGAGTAAAGTGCTCAAGTGAATGGGAACAGAATAGTAAAGGGGAATGACTTGCAATTTAGACAAATACAGTGTAGGAGCAAAGAAATTTTATTATCTATGTGCTTTGGTAAAAAGTTGAAAAGTTGAAAGATGAAGTGATGCTCTCGTTGTCATGAGATGAGTAGAAAGGCTGAGACCTGGTTACTTTCAGTCATAGCATGGCTTATCAGACCTGGATGCAGTAACCCAGTTTGCTGGAATTGGGGACAGATAGGTTGCTCATCATCAAGATTTAGGAACCTGTAGTATTTTTTTCTTCATAAAGGTGGATTTTCTATACAGACCATATCTCAGTTACACTGCGTATCCCAGGTTTTATATATCTGTGATTATATTGTGAAATGTCAGATATATTTCCTCTTTGCAGCTCCCTGTATTTTTATTGATAAATAGTTGCAATCAACACTTTGTCTTACTATTAATTTCTTCTTTTTTCTTCTCTCTACTAATATCTTCAGCTACTGAGTAAGATTAATAGTCCCCATAGTTTAGCTGCAGAATTTTAATAAACAAAGTTTAATTAAAACAAGAGAAGCACAATAAACCTAAAGGGTTCAGCCTTATCACTGATTCTAGTCATTGTTTTCTGGTTTGTTGTGTGTTTTTAAGAATTGAGAAGGGGAGAAGGCTGGAAGAGAACTTCAGGTTTTTGTATTTAATTGAACCAACAACATGTGCTGATAAGTAATAAATAACCATGACACAGTGACTAAATAAATTGGTTTCCTCAAGCAGTGGTTCATTCACTGTCTTTCATTGCCATCAGGTTAAGTGATAGATTCTTTTTGTCAGCCCAAAGGAGAAATGTTCAATAGTGTAACAACCTCCTTTTAATTCCAACCAGAGCAACCTTTAAAATGCCTTGAATTAATATAAATAAAAAATTCAGCAATTAAACAAAACTTGGGCTCCTCATTGACTTACAAATAAAATCTGCAGAAACAGTTATCAAGAAAGCATATTGTGGTGATTCAGTGCACCTTTTTGGAAGAAATACTTCTGATGATAGGCAAGGGTCTTGTACTTTTGCAGAAGAATAGATTGTTGGTATTGAATCTGGACATCAGGACATTAGAAGGAATTCTGGACATCAGGAGGAATCTCTTTCACAGAAAGTGTTGTTAAACATTGGAATGGGCTGCCCAAGGAGGTGGTGGAGTCACTCTCCCTGGGTGTGATCACAAAATGATTGGGCCATGGTGTCTGGGTGACAAGGTGATGATCAGTCAGAAATTGGACTACATCATCTCAGAGTCTTTTCCAACTTTTCTGACCTCTGCATCACTTAGTTCAACAGCAGTGTGATAGAGTAGACTTGGAGGGATGCTGCTGAAGGGAAATCATGGGCTATTATAAACATGGATTTATAATTCAGACTGCATATGTCAGTCATTGGCAAATTGCGCTTATACTCCTAAATTTTAAAAATTTGATTCCTTTCAGATTTTTGATGTTGAAGAACCCAGCTAATCCCAAACCCATTTCATCAGAGATAATTGGGGTGACTGGGAGTATATGCTTATAGAAGAGATGGAAGTTCAGAACTTGTTCCTATGGCAGGCTCCTTGTTGTATGGCTCTTAGAAACTTTACCCTGATCATCTGCGTGACAAATGCATGGCACCATACCACGTGCCATGCAGCACTGAAGAAACAAAATGTTAGTGAAAAGGAGGGACTTCAAATGTAGTAGAGTTTTTAGATAAAATTAATCTTGCTGCTTGGCTGCTTAAACGTTACAAAAGGCAGCTACAAATTTCAGCAGGTATCCTCAAACGTTTTCGCACAAGTTCCACGGCTAAACTAGTTTTTTTTAATCAGTTCTACATTGTCCTTTGTCGAAGCTCTTCACTCTCCACACCAACACCCCTAATTAAAGCAACAGCCAGTATTGGCTGTAGTACAAAGAGCCTATTCTATTCTGTTTCTTATATCCTTAAAGAAGAGTGAATCTGATCACATTGCAAACTCTTTATCATATATTCTTAATGTCACTGTGGTCTCAGGACAGGTTCTGACTGTAGCTTCTGCTTTTAGCTCAGCACCAGACCTGCAAACAATATTGAAATTACTCATTACTTTTGACATTTCTCTCAAACACCTGTGTTTTATGCCTACAAGTGTTCTTGCTGCATTTTCAGCTAATTATTGCTCTTTTCTGTTGTGTTTGTACTTAGAAATAAATATTAACCATGTGCAGGCTGTTATTTCTCTCTGACATTTATCTAACCTTCTGATTTGCCTTCCCATCCGGTTGTTATGGAACTGTAAATCACAGTTCTGCCCTACACAGCATTTGGAAGTCCAGAATACAATAAAGGACTGGTCTACCTGTGCATCAGCATTTGTCATGCTGTTTTTATGCCTTGACAGCAACTCCTAATGTTACTGCCCAGTAACAACACAAGTGGCGCACCACCTTCTCAACACAGAAAGATGGTTCCTGCTCCACGGGAGGAAGTGGAAGAAAGTACAGAAGGAAGTTATCTTCCTTCTCCACATGTGTTGCAAAGTTATGGACATAATGCCTGATTTGCTGGTGACGTGAGTTTTTGAAAACTCTACAGAGTTGTCACAATAAAGTGAAAATGAACTGAGTTAGTGCAAGTATCCTTTTTTCAATCTTCTGTATAACACCAGCTTATAGTTGTCACCTCTGCAATACTTTACCTTTGTTTGCTTTGGACTTAGGTTTCTTTCCCTGCATAAGCTCTCTTCCTAGACTTTATTTTTGCCTCTTCTTACCCAATGGCTGATAAATGCATTTTCTAATGTTTTTTTGTTGGAATAAAACTTCTGACCTATGTTGATTAATAAAAAAAAAAAAAAAGAAAATGTTATTCAGTGCTCAAGGTTCCCAGAATAAAAGACTTCAAATACCAACTGTAACTGGGCTTATTTTTGTTCTGTCAGGACCAGAGGATTTTCACAATCCTGACTTAATTATGCTAAGTTTTATAAATTTCCATTCTTTCTGTAACTTTTCTTCTGCCTTAGTCATTGGATCCTGTTGTAACTTCTGGCAGACTGAGGAGCCCTCTGTTACAAGGTTTGTGCTTCCTAAGTTGCGCTTAAAAAAGTGATCTATGCATCCAGTAACCTGCTTCTAATAAGGTAAAAAGATTGGGATCCTTAAAATCTTCCTCTGCTTTGCACCTTTTCCAGTTACTTAATTCATCCTTAATCAGGTTTTTCAGGAATCCTCTCCAGCATTCTGATATCCTCCTTGAACTGAGAGCACTGAATCAGTGTAAGATTACTTAAGCTCAGCAGGGACCTCAAGAGGTCTGCACTCCAACCGCCTCCACCTGGCTCAGCCATGAGTCAGACCAGGTCTCAGGGCATTATCCCAGAGGGCTGGAAACCCTCCAAGGAGGGAGACAGCACCATCTCCCAAACTCCACAGCCCAGCTGTGGCTTCTATGCAGAAAAATTTTTCCCTTATCTCCAGGTCCTCTGTCCTTGATCAGCTTTGTGCCCACCAGGATGGAGGACTTTATCCTCAGGCCTGTCCTGAGCCCCACAGGCATTGCTGCTGGGGCTCTGCTTGTCTGGAACACAGCTGAACAGTGCTTCTGCCCCAAGTGCATGGGGGGCCTGGTGGACCCTTTCTTCTGCACATCCTGATCGCTGTGGTGGACATGAGAATTAGAAAGATTATTTTATTAGCATTAGCACACATGCCAGCTAGAAGTAACATCTCTTTTCTCCGCTCCTGGATAATTTCTGGTTAGTTTTCTCCACTCAGACATGTCCTCCTGCAGTAGTGTCCCACCTTATGAATTGCAGAGTGGGATCCACTCTGGTTTTTGTCAACTCTTTGTTTTTGTTTTTTCCATATGCCCATGGTAAAAACTCCTCACTCTTCCTGATTTCAAGCTGTACATTGAGAATGAATAAGAATTTGAATGAACTGCACTGTGGAGCAGGACATTCCTAAGATCTTTACTGAGCTGGTCAGCTAAGGAGTAGAAATCTGAAGTTCAGTCCACAAAGCTGTTCAAACATCATGCTGACTATTGGACTGCATATCCTTTTTTGGTTGCTGTTTTGTGTTAGGCTTGAGGTTTCCACCTTATTCTTTATTTTCTCAATAAAATGGGCACCAGGCATGTTTTTCACTGTGTCATGATGTCTTGCTCTGCTTCTCAGTCTACTGTTTGGTGGTGGCAGAACCACCTCTTACATACCTGTGAGAGAAAACTGACACTCCCTTATGGGTAAACAGACAAGCTGTGAAACTTCTTGTTTTGGCATATTAATTTTGGTCTTGCAGACTTGCCTCTGAGACTAGATGTGTTGTGCAGCTACAGTAAATACAAATGGGGTTTTCATAGTGAAAGACTCATACACTTCCACAGGGCAGTTGCCTCCGCAGTCATGTTCAAACTAGTTATCACCCTTTTACTTTCCCTGCACCTTTTTGTCATGTCTCCTTGCTCTTGGTTTTAGGTTATGGCTCAATCTCCCCATGAAGCTTTTTGCTAGCAATGTTTTGATCTCTTGGACCACCCTATATCCTTCCCAGATAACTAGAAATTTTTCTTATATCTTTTAAATACAGCCAGTTCTTGAGGTAATCCTGAGGCTTATATGGAGGCAACAATTAGAAATAACATCCTTACCTGCCAGACATTCTTTCTGACCCTGTCCCTTTCATACCTTTTATTCTTTTCCTTCTCTGGGAAGAACAGTAGTTTTAATGAGCTCTATCTCTCCCTTAGCTAATGAGAAAATAAAGGATTTTTGTTTTTCAAAGCCAACAACTCTTTTATTGGAAGCAACTAGAGGATGTTAACCTACTATATGGTCTATGGGGAAAAAGGTATTGAACAGATGTTTATATATATGAAAGAAAGAGGGAGCATATATTGTTTTTTAAAGATAATTGGTTGGATTTGTGATTTAAGTTATACATTCCAAAGAAGTTGGTAATAAGATTTATTGGTGTTTTTAATATAATATTGTCCTTAATACAGAACTGAAAAATTCCAATATGTATTTGCCGTTAGAAAAATATACTTTCATAAATTCTTAAGACTGATAGAGTATAGTAGAATTTTTCTCAAAATTTGGTATAGAAAGATTTTCTACTGTAAATATTTTACTTTACAGTGTTCAAAACATATTTTGGGTACCCAGATGGTGCAAAGTTTCAAGCAGAAAGAAACTTGATCATGAAGTGACTAAGTAGTGAATAATATTAAAAATATTAAAGGGTCTATATTTCTACCAGTCAAGAATTAATAACTGAGGGAGAGTATTTACAGTAACCTGACAACTTATTCTTTTGAAGAACTGCATGCTCCTCATTAGAGTTTTTGTCATATGTCCCCTACTGTAGCATGACCACTTCTTCCACATAAGACCAATTATTTCCAAATGACTGGCCTATCATTCTCCATACTGTATGTATTATTCAATTTATAGATTATTATATAAAAATAAAAGAATTTCCTGAACAGTGCTGTGCTTGTTTATACAGTATGCTGTTCTGACTTTATATTTCCTTTACATTTCAGGTATTTTTGTTACTGAAAATATTTGTTTTGCTGACACAGCTAATGATCACACTGCTGGCATATTTGGATATGAGTTTCAGGGGCCAGGAAGAGAATCAGGAAGAGATTTCTAAATACTTTATTAGACTGCCTGAATATGTATGCTAGTCTTATTGCAAAATTCAAATTGATTTCTTTGTCAAATTTTAGGCATACTGTTATTTCAGATCTGCAAATTCTTTTGTGGCTCAGAAATGCAGCAGAACTGTTGGCTTGTAAAGGTTTTAACAGCTATAAAAACCTATTTCCATGTGGCTAAAAAGGAATAAAAGCACACTACTACTGTTTCCTGCATATTCATATATATGGTCAGCATGTATGTTTATATGTACATAAACAAGAAGCCTCTCCTTTTACCAGCAGATGGAAGTAACAAACCTTGCCTTTTGGAAAGGATTAACTGGAAAATAATACCTGACATTGGATGGATGAGTTTGTTGCACAAAAATTCTTGGAAATAAAATCAGAAACAACTTATGACCAGTATTGATGAATTAAGTGGCTGCCAATGTTTTCCTCAAATAAATGTTTTTACTTCCATAAAAACCCACTACCACAGTTTGTGAAAGCTGATTGGACTGATTTGGTGAATATGCTCGAACTAAACGCTCTCTAGGAAATAGGATTCTCTTCTGAATCCTGTCTTTTGCCAAGAGGGTGTGGGAGAATTCATAGATTCCACAATAAATTGTTTATTTTAGTAGCTGCTTAATAAGAGTCTCTAGAGCTGTAGGAGTGGTGTTGGAAGGAATAATAGATAAGACATTGCAAGAGATTTGGTGGACATTTTAATTTCTCCATCTGAAAATAGGAAAATTTTAATTAAGGGCAGGAGTATGTATTTTGATGGTAGGATGTGAGCAAAGTAGGATGTATTTCTTTAGTAATAAAAGAAATTTATGTCACACCAATTAATTTGTAATTTTTCAAGAGCTAATGAAACATTAAAACAGGAGTAGAGCACCTCTCCTGTGAAGACAGGTTGAGGAGTTGACACTGTTCAGCCTTGAGAAGAGAAGGTTGCATGGACACCTCAGAACAATCTTCCAGGATCCTAGGGTGACCCACAAGGAAGCCAGAGAGGAATCTTCATCAGGAACTGTAGAAATAGGACAAGAGGCAATGGCTTCAAACAGAGAGAAGGTTTGAATTAGGTAGCTTGATTAGACATTACAAGGAAATTATTTACTTAACAGTTGTGTCTCTGTAATTGTGGGTGAGCACAGGGAATAATGCCCCAGCATTTCAGGTATTCCTTAAACTGACATTTCATCTGGAACAAAAGTCTGTGACATGGTGTCTTAACATCTTCAAAGCTCTGAAATTTCATAAGAGCAAGTACCAGGTTCCACACCTGGGATGTGGTTGTGTGTATAGTCTGGGAAAGGAGAAACTGGAGACCAACCCCATGGAAAGGGACCTGGTCAATGACAAGTGGAACATAAGTCAGGCAACCAGGAGGGCCAAGAGTGTCCTGGGGTGCATCAGGCACAGCATCACAGCTGGGCAAGGGAGGGGATTGTCCTGCTCTGCTCTGAGCTGGGGCAACCTCAGCTCCAGTGCTGGGGGCAGGTCTGGGTGCCACAACACAAAAAAGACATTGAGCTGTTAGAGAGTGTCGAAGTAGGACCATGAGGATGGTGAAGGGTTTGGAAGGGAAGCCGTGTGAGGAATGGCTGAGGTCACTTGGTCTGTTCAGCCTGGAGGAGACTTTCCTGTGAGGGAAACAGGAGGGGCAGGCACTGATCTCTGCTCTGTGGAGACAATGACAGAACCCAAGGGAAATGGCTTGAAGTTGTGTCAAAGGAGGTTTAGGTTAGATATCAAGAAAAATTTCTTCACCTAGAGGGTGGTTGGGCATTAGAGCAGGCTCAAGAAGTGTTTAGACAATGCTCTCAGGGTCATCCTCTGACTCCTGGGGATGTCTGGACTTGATGATTCTGATGGGTCCCATCCAACTAATCTTATTCTATGATTCTGTGATTCTATTACACATGTAAATCATGGAACTGTACATTCACCCTTTTTCCCAATGACAGTTTTTAGCAGAGGAATTGTTAGTCCATTTCCTGCATGTACCATTTCTGTAACATATCAAGCATTCATATCAAGAATTATGGATAAAGTTCCAGAAATAATTTCTTGCTAGGTTGAACCTGAGTGATAAAAGCCACAACTTTTGTCATTACTCAGAGATTATTGATGCCTTCAGAAAATGACACTCCTGGACATGCATTAACCAGGTTAAGTCTTTGTAAAATTCACGCAGCAGTCTGAACAAGTCACTTGAAGGATCTGACTGAGCTTTCTCAATAAATAAAAATGGATACTATACAGCCTAGAGTAACTCCTGCCCACAGCAGTGGAACACAGTACTTTGAGAATTCACAACGTGTAGCTGGAAAACACATGCATAATTTGATGGAGAGCTCATTCAGGCCTTACAACACTGCGCCTGAGGGTTTTTTCTGTAAGGTGGAAGAATGAACTGAACAATTTTGCAGGCTCTATTTGTAGTAATGCTCCTTGCACCTTAACAATCAAAATAAAGTAGAGATATTACAGGAACTATCACATAAACAAATGCAGGAAAAAGACAAGAAACTGTTCAAGCTGTTTCGCTTCTGATATAATTTTCTCAAATGAGCAGACTTTTCTCTGGGGGAAGGCAAATTATTGCATTTGAATGTGAATAAGAACTGACAAACTCTTCTGTGCCTGTCACAGTCATTTGAGACCTGTCCAGCTTCCTCTTCCCTTCTTCTTTTATACCAAGAGGAAAAATTCTTGAGAGTGGGATTTGAAACCCAGAGGTTTCAAATGTCTCCATCAGACCAGTAAGTCTGATGTCAGTCCGCCCAGGATTACTTTAACTGTTATGGTTTCTTAGGTCTTTGTAGTGGCACATTTGCACCTCAGGAAAGCCTCTGACTTTGAGCATACCACCTGGCAAAAATACATAAAAGGAACTTTGCAGTTAATTTTGTCAATCTGACTTTCTAATTTCCTAAAAGAGATTTGACCTCATTCAGTTTAACTGGTGTTTACAGGTCCTCTACATCTAGTATAATTTACAGCTTTCACAAATGTAATATTTATTCACTCCTAAATGACATACGAGAAATACAGTAATTTCACAATTACAAGCCGCACTGATTATAAGCCACATCTCTGGGTGTTGGCAAACATTTTGTTCTTTGTCCATACAGAAGCCACACCCAATTATAAGCGGCTCTGTTGTTTGCAGCGAGGACCCACGTGCAACAAAGTTGCCAAATAGTAACAGAATCGCAGCATGGCGGGGTTTACTGGCTCGGCTCGGGCCGTGAGGGCTCAGGGCTGCCGACGGGGCCAGGTGGCCCAGCTCAGTGCTGCCGCTCGGCAGGGCCGCTTGGGGCCGGCCGCCGCTGCTGCTGGGCTCACTCGCCCCGGCCCGGCGCTGCACCGTGGTGGCAGGGGGACATGGAGCCCGCCGGCACCCGTGGCGGTGGTGGGAGGTGGGGATGGAGCCCGCTGGCGCCCACGGTGTCAGCGGCAGGAGGGGATGGGAGCCCCTCGCCTCCCCCCGAGCCGCGGGGCCAGCAGGAGGGACCCCCCATCTCTCCCCCCGCTGTGCTGCCTGAAGGAGGGAGCTCCCCCGCCTTTCCCACCCGCCGCACTGCCTGCACGGAGCCTGGCTCCACCCACGGCGCAACAGAGTAACCAATGTGTAACAATTGGGTAAAGCCGGGTTTTACTGGCAGGTTGCTCGACTCAGCACCTCAGTTTGCACTTCTGGGGTTGGAAATGCCAGAAAATTATTCACATATTAGCCGCCCCTGAGTGTAAGCCACATTTCCGGTGTGGGAGCAAAATTTTAGTCAAAACGGTGCGGCTTGTAATTGTGAAATTACTGTACTTCAAATAGAATCGAGATTGACAGAGTTCCTTTCCCATGAATATCTGGGTACCTTTGAAAATTTATGACACTGTCTTTCTCCTGACTCCTAACTCTGCCGTTCAGATTTTGTAAAAGATTGTCTTTTGTCCAAACAAATTTGGGTCAGTTTTGAGGTAAGTTTACTTAAAAAATCTCGAACATGAAAACATGAAAATGCTGTATCAACATCCAAATACAGTTCATCTAGTCCCATGTTCCCTTTATTTCCCAATCTTAGAAGTTAAATAGCAGGAAAAAACTGTTCTGTTTGGTCATATTTTTAATCTTTAAATCCTTGGTCCTGTGCTATAACCAAGCAGATATGGGAATGAGCCTCTGTGCCAGCTCAAGCAGTTGCTTTCTGAAGTGCTCCTCCTCTGAAGAACTGCTAACAGAAGGAAATAAAAAGTTCTAAAAATGCCCTAGTTCAGTTCAGCAAGTATTTTGCCTACAGAAACCTCTATACTATGAACTGTACTTCAACCATCAGTTCTTGAAAGTTCTTTTTAAACTTTCTTCATATTTTTGCCCTACATTTTTTCTCCCCATTGGTCTGATTTGTATGTATGAGATGGTGATTATCAAGACAGCGTTTTATCAGGGAAAAGCACTACGGCACTTGTTAACTTTTCTCTGCAGGAGATTTGAGAAAGGAGTGAAACTGAGCTCAAGAATGATGAATCAAGATTTCAAAAATCTTGAAAATTACAATCTGTAAAATGTTTAGAAATATAGTTGCTTAAATATGAAGTACTTTGTTTTCTGCACTTTTAAACTTGGCTGATGTCTTTAATCTCTTCTTGACAGATGGGACTAAAAGTTTACTATGGAAATATGAACTCAAAACAAGGATTTTCCTGTGCCACATGGCTGCAGTAGCAGAGGCTCTATCAACATAACATTCTGTGATATTTGTGATAATATCACACATTTTTCTTTAAGCTTGGCAGTTAGTTCCTTTAGCGCCCAGACTTGTATATCAATATCAATAGGCTGTTACTGAAAATTTTCCAGGCAGATAAAATCAGTGAAGATTCATAAGAGAGGTGTTTAAGCCAGTGGTTTGCCCATCAGACTCTTGCCACTATTTGGAGGACTATATCTGTCAATTTTGTATTTATTTTCAAAGTTTTCTTGGTTTCTGTGTTCTGAAGGGCATTTTATAGAGTAGAGAGCATTTTTCAGTTTGGATTTCCGGTCATCTTTACTTTAAATTCTGTCATCTTACACTAGCACTTACTTTTGTTGCAGTTATGCTTTACCCTGCAAGCTTAAACCACCCTTTAATAGTTATGCCTCCCTCTCCTATATTTGTTTTTCTTTCTTTGCTGGTTTTTCTTCTTGAGCTTCTGTGTCTCTGAACTGTTCATCCCTGGCTTTGGCATCAGCTGCTCCTTCTCCTCCTTATATTTTCTTTCTTTCTTTCTTTCTTTCTTTCTTTCTTTCTTTCTTTCTTTCTTTCTTTCTTTCTTTCTTTCTTTCTTTCTTTCTTTCTTTCTTTCTTTCTTTCTTTCTTCTTTCTTTCTTTCTTTCTTTCTTTCTTTCTTTCTTTCTTTCTTTCTTTCTTTCTTTCTTTCTTTCTTTCTTTCTTTCTTTCTTTCTTTCTTTCTTTCTTTCCTTCCTTCCTTCCTTCTTTCTTTCCTTCTTTCTTTCCTTCTTTCCTTCTTTCTTTCCTTCTTTCTTTCTTTCTTTTATTGCATTCTTATTTTTCAGAAAAGTTGATGTCTGATGTGTGTTAATTGTAGAGCCTCCCCTTTCTGTCTTCGGTACACTCTGCCCCATCAGCATCTACACAAGGATATTAGGACATTCTGCTTTACTTAGAGTCACCATTCACTTGGCCAACTTCATGTCTTTCTGGACTCCCTAGTCACTCTCTGAGACCATTCTTGTAAACACAGGGGTGGTGGGGTTGTTCTGTGCTGTAACCTTTTTGGGGGACTTGACAGCCCTGATGCTATCCTGAAGATTGAAAGCAGAACTGATGGGGGAATGGTTGGGGAGGCATTAGCTACTTTACTTTTTTACTTGTTTGATGTGCATTTAGCTTGATCTGTCTGTCACAGTTGTTGAAGGCTGAGCGAGATTACAAGAGGTTATGCTACAAATGCCAAAGAAGAGAATGGCATCTAGAGATTACCACACCTGGAGTGCCTCCTCCTGGGCTCCCCCGACCCCAGTGCAGCATGGACACACTGAAACTAGTCCAGAGAAGCTCCACAAAGATTGTCAGAGGGCTTGGAGCACCTCTGCTAAGAGGACTGGCTGAGAGAGCTGGGACTGTGCAGCCTGAAGAAGAGAAGGCTGGGGCTGACCTCATCAAAATGCATGAGTACCTCATGTCAAGGTAAAGAAGATGCTGGCAGACTCTCCTCAGATGTGCCTAGTGACAGGACAAGACATAATGGACACAAACTGAAAGGCAGGAATATTCATTTAAGCATAAGAAAATCCTTTTTCCTACGTAGGATTTTGAGAAACGGGGCAGGTTTCTCAGAGTGGTTGTGGAATCTCCATCCCTGAAGAGATCCAAAATGCAACTGCGCAGTTTTCAGCAACATACTCTAGCTCAGCAAGGGAGATAGGCTAGCTCTTCTTCAGAGGTGTCTCTAGTCTCAGCCATTCTATGATCCAGTAACTTTTCTAAACATCCTCACAGTGGGATTTATTGTGCTTTCAATTTATCACAGCAAAACTTTAAAGGAATTTTCTTGTTTACAAGAAAAATGGATTCTCAGATTGTTCTGTTACCTTGATCTGCTTTTCATGATGTGATTACTGAATATTTTTCCAAGGTGTCCCAAAGTACCCAAAATTTACCCACAGTAAGACGTGTTTTTAGAAGAGGCCACAAAGCATTTGCAGAAATTTGTGGGCCTCTTCTGTATTTTCTTTGAAAGCAGCTAAGATGCCTGGTTGGTTCGTGATCTTGTTTTTATTCAGTCTCATTATTGATAATGTTCCATGTGACAATAACTTTACCAAGAGATCCTCAATGAACTTAAAAAAAGTTTTGAATATAAAGGTTGTATTATCAAATGGTGGTTTTAAAGAACTAAATAGGATTATGAAGAATAATCTTCTTAAAAATGCCTTAAATTTTTATCTCCTTATTCTTTTCTCATTGCTTTCTCTCTCAAGACATTATGGTTTATTGTGTCTCCACTAGGTACCTTGCATATGATTTACCCACTGAATGTCTCTGCTTTCAGAGCAAAGTAATGATATAATATCCCCATTTATATTCAGAGCAGTCAACACTTTCTAGCTCTCTGAATAATAAAACCACCTGCATTTAATATACATGGAAAAATGGGAAGGCAAATAGCAGATATAGCACAATCACATAAGTGTAATCAGATAAAATATCACAATATTAGAGCAGATCAGCATCTGGTAATGACTTGAATTTTAAAAGACTGACAAACAGCATGGTCTAAAGCAATCAGGCATACCTCATTCAGAGCTACTTATCCCGGATTTGATTGCTCTTCTCATATGTTTCTGGAAGATTAAACACTCAGGCTTTCTTATTTTAACTCTTCCTATGCTGTACCTCTTTTAGTAGAAAACCACTAGGTTTTTACTTCTTTTTTTCCAGAGTGAGAAAGCAACAATAAATTAGAGTGGAGGAAGGAGCCCTGTGCCCTGGCCGATTGCAGTGCATAGAGTCAAGCCCTTCTGCAGCATGCATGCAGTCACATATCAATCTGTGTCCTCTGCCTCTGCAGCTGCTGCCAGGGCTTTGGGATCCGTTATATGTAGTGAAGAACTACTAGAAACTGAAAGGACTGGATCAGTCTCTAGTGGAAGACTTCATTTGTGCATTCCACTGCACTCAGCAGCACCCTGATGCCCTCTAGGATATTCAGCAGATACAGTGACACAAACAATGCAAATCAAGCAACATCAGGGTAAATGTGGGGCTCTTTAGAACTGGGATACTGCCTGTCCTCTAATTATTTATATTCATCTGTCAATTGCAAGTCCTAGCTGTTAATGCAGGTACTGGAGCAGCACCCAAAAGTCATGTTAAGAGCATGTTTCCCTATCCCTATCCCTATCCCTATCCCTATCCCTATCCCTATCCCTATCCCTATCCCTATCCCTATCCCTATCCCTATCCCTATCCCTATCCCTATCCCTATCCCTATCCCTATCCCTATCCCTATCCCTATCCCTATCCCTATCCCTATCCCTATCCCTATCCCTATCCCTATCCCTATCCCTATCCCTATCCCTATCCCTATCCCTATCCCTATCCCTATCCCTATCCCTATCCCTATCCCTATCCCTCTCACAGTTTGCTTTAATGCAAGCATCAGTGATGAGGAGTTGCTTGAATGTCTTCTTTCTGATTTTGCAACCCAGGCTATGCTACTTCCAAGAATCACATCACTGGCCTCACCTCTTGGGTATGGGGAACTCATTTGCTCCTGATTAATGAGCTTGTGATTGGAATTAGCATTATACAAATTGAATGACTGTGTCTCCAGAATATATTGGGAGCCACATGCTTGCGCCTGAACTAAATGACATCCAAACCTTCTTTCTTTCGTATCAATGGACTCTGTGCTTACTGTGGCAGCAGAAAACATTTTACTATGGCTAAAAGCATGAAACAATAGAGCATCCAAGGAAGAAAGTTATGTTTTTTTTCCCATTTGACCATACCTGAGGTTATGAAATTTCTCAGATATTTTGCATGTAGCTATGAGAGAGATTCTACAATCAGAGATCAGCACTCTTTATAAACACAAAACCTGAAAACAAACGGTGCCCTTCCCCATGTACATGGTTAATAGTAAGCTGCACCAACCCTGGAATAAAAGATATTGAAAGAGAGATGTGCACCTTGGAAAATGACATATGGAAGGTGCTATCCTATCAACGACAAGGCACCTTTTATATTAACACAGCTTAAGTTCTCATTTTAACTCATTGTTCTCCAATAACATTGAGCCTTCTTTTCATGAGACGCAATCAGAACAAAAGGATTTTGTCTCCCATGAACTGGAACATGTGAGCTAACAACACATGATCTTCACCAGTAACTGCAGAACTAGAAAAGGACTGTTTCTTGTTGTGCTTTCTGGGTTAAGGGTGGAAAAAAGAAGATTTTAGAATCTTATTTACAGCTTAGACCCAGTAAAACTCTTTCTGTAAAATTCTTCCCCTCTGATTCCCTCACCATTTTGGATGCAGCATTTTGTTACCTGCTGCTTCCTGAAGAGTGAACAGATGGGGA
This sequence comes from Catharus ustulatus, assembly GCF_009819885.2. NCBI lineage: Eukaryota > Metazoa > Chordata > Aves > Passeriformes > Turdidae > Catharus > Catharus ustulatus. The sequence goes on along the minus strand of NC_046262.2, from coordinate 60,917,826 downwards.
GTGGAGATGAGGTTCTACTGTCTTCCTTGGCTGCTGGTGTACACATCAGATAGAGTGGAAGTAGCAGAACTGAACCACTGGTTAGAAAGTTCAAAGAACTCATCAAATTTGGTTTACCTTATAAAAACCCATTTCAACCCATTTTTGCCCATTATGGGCAAAAAAAGATAAGGTATGGCCAAAGTGCCATTGCAATCCAGTAGCAGAGCAGAGAAAATATGTTAAAATGTATGTATTGCTTCCTGTCATATGTTTAAACATCGTGAAATATAGACCCTTTAAAAATTTTTTTTTTATATAAAGCAGATTTCTTAAGTTTGGAAAAGGACATTAAGTGTGGTCCTGCCAGTGAATTAGCTGTCAGGAGTGTGTATTCTTGTACTGCTTCCTTAGAGCAGTGGATCAATGACCAAATATATTAGGCATCCATTGAGTACAAGGAAAAAAAGATGAGGAATGATTTATCAGAAATTTTTTGAGACATATGGCACAGAGATGAGATATAGGCTGTGTTTTCTTCTGTCTTCCATCCCTTAATGCTTCTGATTCAAGTTTCATCGCATTCATATCTTCATCATGTTCCTTTGGTTTACAGTGTTCTGTTATAAGGACTTTGTCTTTCACAGGTGTGCTGGTGACTGCATTACCTCTGGCCTGGACTGCAGCTGAACCAGTTTTGAGGGACCCAATAAAAAGTTACTGCTGCTACTGATCACAGCTTGTTCTTTGACACAAGAATATGTTACTGCTTCTTAAAAATTGACTAATACCAACCAGAACACTAAGTGTCTTTAGCCAGGGCATACCTAAATCAAAAGTGTGAAGACCAGGCTGCAATGATATAAGATACAAATCTTTCGCTTTTTCACTGGAAAAAAATTAGTAGGACATTCTGAGTTCGGACTCACTCTATTTTTTGGTTTAAAGAATGGAAAGGGACTTGAATAGAGTCAAACTCTAGCAGCATTTTTTTCTATCTCTAAGGCATATATGGGTAGTTTCTCCCCTTCCACAAAACGTATTTCCCCTGTGATCAGTACTAGTTAGACTGCACCTCGAGTGCTGTGTCCAGTTCTGGGCCCCTCAGTTTAGGAAGGACGTTGCAATGCTTAAGCATGTCCAGAGGAGGCAACAAGTCTGTGAGGGGCTTGGAACCGAAACCCTGTGAGGAATGGCTGAGGGAACTGGGGTTGTTTAGCCTGAAGAAGGCACAAGGGAGATCTTATCATTCCCTACAACTGTCTGAAAGGAGGTTGGAGGTTGTAGACAGGTGAGGGTCAGTTTCTTCTCTCAGGCAACCAGTGACGAGATGAAAGGACACAGTCTTAAATTGCACCAGGGGAAGCTTAAGCTAGATGTTATACAAAAATTATTTACAGAAAGAGTCACTGGGCATTGGAATAATCTACCCAGGGAAGTAGCAGAGTCACCATCCCTGGAGGTGTCTAAGAAAAGACTGGATGTGGCACTCAGTGCCATGGTCTGGTTGGCAAAGTGGTGTTTAATCCTAGGTTGGACTTGATGATCTCCAAGGTCATCAAGTGATGGTGGTTCTTTGGCTCTCTGACAGTCTCTTTTGCTTATACTTCACAAATTGAAAACATTAAGTATGTGTTGGTTTGGCACACAGCTTGGGGCTAGCTTTAGGTCTGGATTTAAGCTAGATTTAGGGGTCCAGCAGGACCGCTCATGGACATAAGTCCCCAGTGGTAAAGGAATCTAGGCACAGGTGTCCAAAGACATGGAACATGAGATACCTTCTTGGACCATCTGATACAAGCCTAATCCTTCACCTGGCGTTGGATGCTCATTGTCATGACATAGTCAGAAAAAATCCTGTTTGAATTCCACATGGAGTATGAAGGGTTCAACTTTTGTCAGCAGGAGTCAACACACAACTTACATTTACAGTTCATTTGTATAAGAAACTCTATCACACCTTTGTTTTCCATCTAAGGCATAAAAATTAGCAATCAACAAGAAGATGCTGCAAACTTTTGAAATATAAGTTACCAGCACTATCTGGTTGGGGCTTGGGCATGCCCCTGAATGCTGTGCTATCCAACAGCGGCAAATTCATCAGGTCTGTCACAGCCTCAAATCATACTTGCTAATCTAAGATCACAGGTAGAATGGTCAATTCGGCTTTTTTTCTTCCTGCTTAGCACTGCTGTGAAGATGCATACTTTGCATGGAATGTAGTATCTACACAGGAGATTTCTTCTCTCTGTTTTCTGCTAAACGTAATGTTGATCTCTAGGCTTATTTTTGCTGATGTGTAGAGAATCAAATATCTTATGCGTAACTTGGGAGAATTTGAGTGCCAAATCATGCATAGGTTTCTTTTAATATCTGAGACTAAATGCAAAAGTCACAGAGAGTTTCTAGGTCTAGGATATTGTTTTCCTTTGAGAACAACTTGAACAAACACAATTCCTCCCCTCTTGACAATTTGAACCCTGGTCTTTCTTTTCCATCTATATCTAAGTTGGTCCCTTTTCTTTCTTTTTTCTTCCTCTTCAGCTTGTGATCTTGAGTCTTAAGTGTGATCATGAGTACATGTGAAATGTGTGTGGTTTCACGTGCTAAAGAGTGAAAATTTTCTACACCCCTTGTATAAGTAATTTCTTCCAGTCTCAGAGAAGAGTGAAGTACAGCAACATGGCAAGGGATAGAGACAAAAGAGTTATATCCCATAAGATGGTTGCCACTTATTTTAAAGATTATACCAGTGGTGAAAATTACCAGCTTTTGCACATGCATTTACTCTCTCCCCTTCTTCCCCCACACTCTTCTTTGCCTCCCTCTTGCTCACATTCACTGTCAGGGAGAAATTTCCTGATTTATTGCTTGAAAGGCTGCCATCTCACTTAATCTCTTGAAAGGGAAGGGGATTTTTTAAAATTTGTGTTGATAAGATCTCAGTCTACCCACAAGACATTGCAGCACATTAATGAAATACCGGAATGGGAAACTTGACATCAAAATGATAAAAGAGTTATTAGTCCCTACCTATCCACAACCTCCATGTCTGGTGTCCTCCCAAAAGCTAAAATGGAGTAGGACCTGCCAGGATTACAGGTTTCCACATAGAAAGTGGAAAATTATGCATTGAATCATCACTAATATTTGTTATGCTTCCTTATACACACTGATACATAGTAAAACCATCATTTCACAGTCTGAGGGGAATATAGAGTCATCATTGCACAGGCATGTGCTATGTTAGCATTAGTAGGTGTCATCCAGATGTGCTGGGGAGAAAAATATACTCCCCTGCTTGCATCCTGTTTTACAACTATCACAGATTTTGCCACAAAAATGTGATTGAATATTGGCAGCTGTTCTACACCCAGGCTGAGAACTGCTGTAAGCTACTTATCACTCTGTTGAGGTCAGATACCTAACTTCCATCAGTATGTGAGGCTGAAAAGCAGTCAGTAGCTTGTACCAATTGTACATTAACTTTTATCTTTGATCGGTGATCTCTCTACAGGAATCCTCACAAAAACTATTTTTCAATTGGTAGAAAATATCTGGCATTTCAAAGGAATTCAGATACACATAATTTTTTAAATATTGAAGTTATTTCTCATGTCTTGTATTTAGTAAAGTAGTATTGGCATGTAGTTAAGTAGGCTAAATAATGAGAAAGACACAATTAACATATTTTCAAATGCATCAATGTTATGTCTTAGCATGTCCTTCTTCCTGCTTAAAATTAGCAATGACAGATACTGAGACACTATTAATTTCTTAATAGGCTGATAGGCGCAGCCTAGCATGGAGCAAAGAATAGTATATATTAGCCCTTGCATTTATAAACCTGCAGTCCCTGGGGGTGATGTAGTGTAGAGTAAGATGCAGAAGGAGGAAACATATAGGTTGAAATCAAAGCCCTCTATCCCAAATTTCTGTTCTTCTTCTAGTGAAATTGGAATTAAATTCTAAAATAATTACTTATTTTTTCTTGAAAAAAGATTGCTGAGACAAGTCCAAATCCCATGTTTCATAACTATAACCCCAAATTTTTAAAATTTTCTGTCGTGAATTGAGCATAAGAAAATGTTCAAATTCAGAAGTTCTTGAGTTTTTTGTATCCTTATTTCAAGATGTACATATATGGCAATGTCACAGTAGGAAAGTATGTGCCAGTGAGGGAAAAAGAAAACCATTAATATAACTTATAGAAATTGTGAAGCTATTTATTTTGACTTTCATATTGCCTGTGTATATCTGCCTTCTTCAAGCTGTTCCTCTCAACACTTAGCAAGAATGTTTAGAGGGGTGTGAATATTTTCATTAAACTTGGAGACCTGCAGTAACAGTTGAAGAACATGAAGTCTAAAGTTTTATAATTTCTGAATGGAAAAAAAAATTCTAAAAAGGGATAGACATAGATATAGATATAGATATAAATATAGATATAGATGTAGTTGATGTAGATGATGATAGATATAGATATAGATAGATACAGATAGTCCTGAAATTTCCATGATAAATAGAGAATAAACATATATGCAAATAATTAGCTTTAATGAACATGTTCAAAGCAGCATCTATTTTTAACTAGATGCAAGTGCCAGAAGCTTGTATTTATTTCATCTGGAGAATTCAGTGAGAGTCTGAAGTTAAAGCTAATTTTAACTTTCACTCTGAGTGGTTTAAGCAAACATGAATGACATAATGCATCTGTCAAATCATTCAGTTATTTAAGAACAAAACTTCAGTGTTCACTTTTTAGTAGTTCTGTTCTGGTTTTTATTGTAGGAATGGTGGACATATTTCATTCTTTTGAGAACCAATTCAACCCTAAGGTTTGTCTTCAACACATTTTGGTTGCAGGGACACAATGGGCACCTCTGTAATTTTCTTTTGTTTTTAATTTATTTCAGTTTTCAATACTACTGAACTTGACATCAGGTTCGATAGACAGAAGGTGTATTTGAAAAGATTTTTTTTTATTTATCTGCTTTCTTCTAAATCTGTCAGAAGACACTTCTAGCAGGCACAAAGCACATCACTGTGCTTCATCCTTAGGGATATTGTTCCTGTTCAAACAACCAGTATAACACCTTTTTCTCTACTGTTAGGCCTTTTTTTGTTGCTGTTGGGGTTTTTTGTTCTAGTAAGTTTTTTGTTTGTTTGTGTTTTTGTTGTTGTTGTCTGTAATTTTTTACATCATGCATCAGGAAGGTCACCAGGACCACTATGCAAAATGTGAAATACAGACACTGAATAAGCAACGACCTTATCATCCCTGTGAATTAGCTGTATTACAATTGACAAATTCTGCTTGTTTCTGGTGTAAATCTGTAAAAGCCTTTTTTCTTCTTTCCCTTCTTTTACTGCTTCCCATCATGCCTTGCCATGGGAGAAACATATAGTGCTGAATGAACATCCTATTTATTCAATCACATATTTAATTTTTCATTCACTTTTTTTTTCTTCCCTTTGGCAATGCAACATCCAAATAAGCTATCGGCTGCATTCTCATTCCTCATATTGCCAAGTGACTAATTCCAAGGAGACTGTTGCTGGTCCAAACCAAGTGCCACGGAAGAATATGTGCCCTAAGAATAAACTCCGTAATAGACTTGTGATATAGTCTTAGGAAGTAGCATGAAAACATTTGTGCTTCTCCTCCTTTTCTCATCCCTTTGAGAGATTTGGGTTCATTGTGATTTCTCTCAAGAGCCATGCTCTTTAATTCAGCAAGGTGCAGTCCCCTTGTTTTACGCAGTTTTTCTGATTTAAAGTTGTTTCTAATTAAGGTGAGAGTCAGTAGACCCATATGTCAGTGCTTTATTTCAGCTGTGGTAAAACAGGATGGTGCTGGTGACACCTCCATAAACCTTCTTGAGAGTTCAATCATGAAACACAGTCACTCCCATCCTGCTCTGGCCATTATTTGCATCCTCTCTTTCCAGGTGACAGAAACATTTTTTAAAAGTATAGGCCATGGGAACTGGCTGAGAGCACAACTGTGAAAAACTTACAGGTGGATTTATTAATTCTGCTCAGGGTCATGCTAACAGTACTGAATTGAGGTGAAGTTGAACTTGTTCTTTTAGACAGGGGAGAACCATTGGGAAAGGAAAGGGAAAGAAATGGGAAAGGAAAGGGAAAGGGAAAGGGAAAGGGAAAGGGAAAGGGAAAGGGAAAGGGAAAGGGAAAGGGAAAGGGAAAGGGAAAGGGAAAGGGAAAGGGAAAGGGAAAGGGAAAGGAAAGGAAAGGCAAGTGCAGGTAAGGCAAGGGAAAGGAAAGGAAAGGAAAGGAAAGGAAAGGAAAGGAAAGGAAAGGAAAGGAAAGGAAAGGAAAGGAAAGGAAAGGAAAGGAAAGGAAAGGAAAGGAAAGGAAAGGAAAGGAAAGGAAAGGAAAGGAAAGGAAAGGAAAGGAAAGGAAAGGAAAGGAAAGGAAAGGAAAGGAAAGGAAAGGAAAGGAAAGGAAAGGAAAGGAAAGGAAAGGAAAGGAAAGGAAAGGAAAGGAAAGGAAAGAGAAAACCCCATAGAATACAAAAATCAGATAAATTTGAAGAAAACTTCATTTTCTCGTCTACTGAATGTCTATATTTATCCTCCCTCTGATTAGTGGCAGCTTTTCCAGTAAACAAAAACAGATGAGAAAGGAAAGATGTGGTGGGCCTGACTGAATGATAATAGAAAATAATGCCTTGAATATTACAAATTAAGCCGTTTCTTAAAACATTTGCTTCTGGAACCCTCTAAGATAATGATGTTTTACTGAAAGAGTATTTGGAGGACACAGGTTGTGAGGGAGCAAACTGAAAAGCTCACATCCCCTCACCAAAGTGTTGGTCAGATTTGAACATTAAAGATGTGTTCTGCTTGGAGTAGTGGGTTAGATGAGATATATAATCAGAGGTGGTTTTTCTACTGGGCATAACAAATTATTAATTTTCATTTGCATTTTCTCTGCATAAGTAAGATAAACTAAACTGTTAAATGCAGAAAAGTCACAACTGATTTATTGAAAAATAGAAGTGCTGGAATAATATATATATTTATTTATCCATTTTTTCAATGCATCTATATTCCTAACTATCTACTTACTTTCTTATATATTTGCAAATATACAAAATATTACACTTAACATAGATTATATTGGTATATCAAGTAGTGGAATTATGTTAATGAGCCCTGCCACTGGATTTTTTGCAACAGTCTGCAAATGTTGAAAGGGTTTTTTCAGCTGAAGAGTAATAGAATGACTGAAGTATTAGGAACTTCAGTCCTGTTTTCTAGGGTAATCCCATTGTAGTAATGGGAAGGCAATCAGAAAAGTCTCTTACATTTGCTTCTCAAACATATTTTACTACAGCCAGAAAAACATAATGCTCCATTTACTGTAGGTACCTCATTTTAATAACTAGTATATCTTGCTTATACTTAAACTAGAGAAGGCAGGTAGGGGAGCAATGTACTGTTGTAAGTAAAGAAAGTAGGCAGCAAGCAGATTTAGTAATGAAAAAATTTTTCCATGGGAAAGAAGAGACTTCAAAAAAGTTGTATTTAAAAGTATAGAAAAGTTTAAGCCACAGAGATCATACCAAAAATAAACAACTTCTCTGAGATTCAGGATGCAGAATTTGTGGAAGTAGACTTTTCTCAATTTACCCACACAGCTAATTTAATTCGGTTAGAAGATACAGTCAACAATCTTTTTGTTCCGATTTTGTTTTTTGTACTTTTGCTTAAAAAGTATCAGTAAAACTCTTTGAGCCACATATTGATTCCACAAATGTGCAAATTTGCAAATTGGTCCCTTTCTTTATAAGAACTAGTCTGGAGGAGGTATTTTCCAATACCACAAGTAGAAAATTATTTATGTTTTCCATAGAAAAAGTACTACTTGACATTTTTAATACAAGTAGAAACTCTGTCATCATGCAGGGTTTTTCTATGTTTTGGTGCACAGTATTCTTAGTTATAAATAGTTATGCTCTATTGGACACTACTGAAACTGTTCTGATTTATGTTTATGTAAAAATATGGCATGTACTTTTTTCTTTTACTTGAAGAGACAAGGAATACTTTTTTCTTGTTAAAAAAATGCCATGGTTGTTCAACTGATACCAGAAGTGAGTCAAACCAGACCTCATCTTTAATTAATGAGCTCTGCCTTAATGTGGTTACTATAGGTGGGTGTCATTCACCTAGAAGCTCTCATCTCTTAAACTAATGTCACCAGGAAGAATAAATTGGCATGACGTTCTTCTTTGCAACCTAGGGTGTACCTATACATAAAACCTATAGGGCTATTTCATATCTTTTCTTTCATTCATTTTAAAAGGTAGTAGAATGTAACATTTGGAGAAAGAAAAACAGATATTAACAAAATCATTACCCTCAATTGCATAGAAAGTGTTAGTTTCTGAAGCAACACATAATGATCAAAAAATTATGTTCATACTTATTCTTACACCCACTCAAATACTAGCAACAGTTTAAATGGAAAACATTTTGTTGAAATCTTGTGGATAGTGTAGAAACAAGCTGGGTTATTTGATTTATATTTTGACCTATTTTATCCCCACGTGCTTCAGAGTTGTACTTTAAATTCAGTTTATGTAGACTTCTTTTCACTGGATTGCAGATTTTTTTTTAAGGTTGGTTACATTTTGAAGTGGAGATGTGAAAGAAATGATTTTTTTATTCTAGATGATGTCAGGTTGTCTCAAGTTTGATTCATCTCCTACTGCACTTACCAACATAGACTGTCCTTGAGTCCTGCAGAAAGGTGAAACCTGTAGGGAGCAATCCTTTCATCTATCAGGTGCCTCAAACTAGTGCTGAGTGGCCTTTCCCTTCATTATGGTCAATCAGAGTTAAAGATGAGTATTTTCTCAAAGTAATAGTGATGTATGAAGAATCGTTGTGATGATTTACAAGATACATAGATCTTTTCCTGCTCCCCTGCATCCTCTCAGCTGTATTGTAACATGAGATTTAGAGATGACAGACATGTGCAGCAGAGAAAAAAATGTTTCAGATATAACCACAATAGAGATATGGGAGTTAAAATCTTACACAGCATGCTGAACTGCTGAGTCAGACAGCACTGGGAGAAGTATAAAACATTGTCTTAAGCCTTGTTTCCTGAGGTGATATAAATGGACCCAGTGTCTGCAAGCTGACACTATGCTGCTATAAATCAGTGAAGAACTGGAGTAACATACAGGGATGCACTTCGTTTTGAGGCTCAGCATGTATTAAACCTAGCAGCCAATTCTCACTTAATGTTAAAAAAATAATGTCTTGCCAGCTTAGTGAATATCTATTCATTGTGTTAGGTGTTATGATGATTCCAAAGAAAAGATGGAAATTCTTTGGTGAAGGTGTTGCAAGCAAAGACCACATCAGAAAGGACATAGTACAAAAATTCTCACTAGATTATAAAACAGGGTTTGGCAGAACTTGAAAGCATTATACTCTCAAGCAGCTATGCCCACAAGCAGTTCTCCCAAGAAGTCCTTTTTACTATTGTGCCAGATTTTGTAAACTACTTTTGGTAGCTCTTGTGTTTTTAGATTCTGAGTACATCACAGTTTTTGAAACAGTGTGAAGACCAATCCAGCTATATGATTTGAAAGTGATAGGCTCTGTATAGTCCCACCACTGGACCTACTAAACGTGCACATATATGACTTATTGGTATCAGTGCACATCTGTGAATCCCTTTGAGACTGCAATCTACTCAGATGAACCCAGAGAACCCTGGGCCTTTATGGGATATGTCATAATGTGTAAGCTAGGGCAGGATATCACATGAAGAGATCTTGCATGTGCAGTGACCACTTCTGGGCACTCTGCCTAACATACAGAAACCTGGAAGTTCATGCCCCACACCACAGTGGTAACACAGAAAGTAAAAAATTCTATTCTGCTGCCAATGCTGTTGAAGTTTGGAGAATTAGCTCCTCAGGAAAAACTGATAAACAAGAACTTAACAGTGATGTGAGCAGAGAAGTGCCTTTCCTTTCTTTTTGAATGGAACATGATCCTTTCAAACCAAAATTACCTGTTCCACAGGGACATGGTGCCACTGAAATGGCTGAAGTTTAGCGTACATTGGAAGATTAGAATGTAGGACCTGATGATATGGGAGTAGGGATGTGCAGATGGAGGATGCACATTCTCACCTTGCATGATTGAAATATTTGAGTGCCCACATGTGTGTAGCATGACTGCATGTGAATTTTGAATCTTTGAGCCCTATATGCAGTTTTTCTGAGGCTGTGAAGTATTTCTAAATACTCCAAGTAATTTACTACATGTAAATGGAGTAGAGGGAATTACAGTCAAAAATGTTCCTTGTCAGAGCCAGAAATTTTAACTTCCCTTATCTTTAAGGTACTTCCTGAGCCACAGCTTTATTATGTGGGAAACAAAAAGATCAGGTAGTATAAAATAGTACAGGGTGTAGGTAGCTTACTAGTTACCATTAATGTCTTTCTGAATAATCTTTTCTGAAATTTGTTAGTTTATTTTGTCTCTTCTTGACCTTATAATTGTTTCAAGAGAAGTGTGCAGAGTGCATATTCTGCTTGTCACTATCTCCTTGATTCACTTTGTATTAGAGGTAGAGGAATTAGAGATAGAGGCTGTTTTAAAAGATGATGCTTAGCCAGATTTCCAGGTTGTCTCCTCTAATGTTCCAGAAACCTAAAATCTTTTGGTTGCCAAAGAGGGACCTGAATACAAAGAGAAGATTCTCATTGATAATCATGGGAATGCCCATGATGTGCAAGATGGATGCCCACCCTGTTGGCTTGTCTTAAGTCAGTTCCAAACCTGAAGGTTTAGGTGTGCTTCCTGTAAGAGGGCCTGGAAGTTGCAGTCCCTCTCGTGCTCTCTCTGTAGTTACTTTCAAAGCCAAGTAATGGGAGAAAACATCAGTTTGAAAACCATGCTACTTCCTGACATGGTCTTCTCAGCAGGGTTCTCTTCATTATCTTAAACATGATGTTTTCAGAACCTGACAATATTGGAGCATAATGAGCGCAAATGTCTCTGAAAAATGTAAGTACAAGTTTGTCTGCAAGAGTAGTGCAAATATACTAGATGTACAACATCTGCATGGAAGCCTGACTGCTTAATATGAGCTGATACTTTCAATATTTTTGCTACAAGTGGGTGGAAAAATCAGGGTTGTAACTCTTACATGAAGGCAGCTCTAGTTGGATCAAACGTACTATTTACAGGTTCCTGTTTTATTACTTGTTTTACAGTACCACTTGTCAACCGGATCAGAGTGACCTCCTGTTGAAGGCTGGCACTGAGAAAACCTGTCTCATTAACCAGGGAGGAAAAGGTCACTCTCTTAAAAGTGATGTCTACTCTGCTTAGCTGCAGCATGGCTGTGAATATGGGAAATTCCAGAATCAAATATAATCTTAAGATACCTGAGCTCAACAGAGAAATTCATGTCTCACTGAAATGTTCACAGGTTTATATTGTTTTAGTAGGACTAGGATTCAATGCCATGGTGTGGCCATGGTATTTTTGTAGACATTTGCAGCTGTCTAGTTTGGGGGAATCCAAGATTCTTGGCTAGTAGGACTGGAAAGTCCTTTGGTATGTCTTAATTGATGTTGGCCCAAAGTTTAATTTTAACAAAAATTAATCAAGAGGGTTCTCTAAACAAATCTTGACCATTTTTTCTCATTCTGTACCAGAAAATCTAGTTAGGTGTTCTGGAGTCTGCTCAGCTAAACTGAAGAGAAGGGACAATATTTTCATTTGGTTAATATGTAGAGGAATGTTGGGAAAAGAGCCTGTATTCAATTTGTTACTCCTGACATTATCTGGATAAAGTTTTCCACAAATAAGTAAGAAGAAGGAAGTTTTCTGGTTTTATGATTGTACCCCAAGTTAAATACTTGTGGTGAGGCCCCTTTTAATTAGGGACCAAAAAGGTTAGGATGTTCAGCTGCTGAAGTATCACTGGATGTAAATTTCACTTTAAAATTATTATGGTGTAAGTACTTATTCATGACTTCTTTCCTACTCCTCCAGGCATTGGCTTGAATCACAAGTTTCCGTTTTTCCAGCAGGCCAAGGTCACATGCCAAGTGTGCTTTAGCCCTTTAACCACCAAGGAAACACGGTTTATGTGTGCAGTTTGGAAAATGCTGCTAGAAATCCAAAATCCATCTGTGGAAGTAACCTTTGTGGTGGTGCTATCACCAGCTCCAACATGCTCTCTAATACTAGAGTTCATCTCTTGACTCTCGCAGTAATACCTTTATGGCCAAAATGAGCTGTTACAGAAGTTATTCCAGGGGGTCTTGCTATAATTTCCAAGTGGGGAATCCCACTTTGGAAATTATGTGGCCCTCTAGCAGTACTAAGGGGTATATTAGAAGGTGGGTCCGCCTATAGGCAGCAAACAGTACAAGTGGTTATCTGCCCAGGCAGACACAATGCCAGAACTGCTTCCAGAGGGTGTTGACTGCTCTTCACTTCAAAAGATGTACATGAATTCAGTAAAAAATGTATGATAAGGATGCTGAAAATGTCAAGCAGAAAGAAGGAGAAAAGAAACAGAGAGAACTTAAGATCAAGAAAGCACATCTGCATTAAAGAAAAAGAAGACTTGTGATTCATTAAATCTCCTTGTTAAAGTTATACTGAAAAATGTTGAACAGAGAAATAAAAGACTTAATTTGCCACCTTACCAAGAGACATGCTGGTATTGACACTTCTTTGGTGCAGCTAGTGAATTAAATCCTGACTTCTACTACCACAAAAGGCTGGTCAATCTATTAGTTCTGATGACAGAATGGGAGAGACTCAACCTTAAAAATTGTTCCTAGTTAATCAACCAAATATGTCTCAGGAATTTTTACCTCTCCTCTGCTGTCCCCTGCACTTGCACTAGTCTAAACCTAATACTTTAAAATCTTTCAAATACACGGAGTTTTATCAAAGTGTCTGCTTTCAGCACTCCAAATTTTCAGATACATGCTAAGACACGAACTTGAAGATGTTGTTCAAACCTCTTTCTACCTACTTTGGGACTGTGAATAGATCTGGTGGTGGGACATCTCCCAGCTCCGTGCTGTCCGTTGTAATTCTGTAATTCTGCCTTGGTTTCTCCTGTTGTAAATCAAGAAAGTTTCAAGGAGTTTCTGCAGGAATCATAATTTATGTGTAACATTTTCATTTCATGGAGTAAGTAAGTTAGGTGATTATTTTCCAGGATACCACAGCAGTATGACTTTTTGTTATTTTCCCATGTAGTAGAGTTTTAAACAGCCAAGAAGTCCATCCATACAAGTGTGTGACAAAGTACCAGCTTTCACTCCAGAGACCATGAAAATAATATGATTATTTAGTGGAATGACTTCACTCTTTAATGGAAAGTAATCCGTGTCAGGGAAAGTATCACATATAATTTGGTGCAATTGAACTTTGTCTTTAACCTTTTACTATGATTTATGTGATTAGGTCACCAGAGGAAGTGGTTTTGAAAAGCATGATTAAACACTTTAAGGAAACAATTTCTATCTTCAAGCACCTTGTGCAACTTCATTTTTCAAGTGTTTGTCCTTCCTCATCAGCCTTACTGCATTGAAATAGAGAAAAATGACCTTTGAAATTCTATTTTATATCTGTAATACAAAAACAGGTGAGAACAACTGTAGCTGCAAATGAATTGCTATTATTCTGATACAGAGTTTCTTTAGTTTTTATTCCACACAGTTGCAACCTCTGTTTAACAACTTTCTACTGATTTCAAGCACAGTATAATAAGCATAAATTTTGTGTTGTTGATCTGCTGAAACTTACCTTTTCAAAACTATTAATAAAATAAAATTATAGCCAGTATATATTGCCTGAAGAAACAGACACCAAGGCACGATTCAGAAAGAAAAAAGTTTTGAATCTGTTCAAATTCTTTGCTTAATACCTCTAGCTGTGTGATGAGCTTACACTGTTGAAGAGGATGCTTTGCTGTCCAAACACATCCTACTGTGTTTGGCTTCAGGCATCAATGCCAACAGATGATGAGAACCACATTCTATTCCAATGGTGAGCAGTTTATGATCCATCAAAGTTCATCAGCTCATGGATAAGTAATGAAAATTTAAAATGTATGCAAACTAGGCTCCTAACTTCTATAATGTAAGGCTTTGAACCTCTTCACTGCCTTTGGAAGGAATCAAAGAAGAGAAGAAGGATGCTTATCAGCAGAACTTATTTTCATAAAAGGCCAAATTCAGCACAGTGCTCTTCCAAAACTTCACCATGTTGCCAGGTCATGGAAAGGCAGACGTAGTCACTAAATATGGGTGCAAACAGGCAACCTAAAAATTCTCCATGGTCACTGAGGCATGTTTCCAACTAGTAATTGGAATTTGTTCTTTGCAACTGAGGGATGTGGTTGCAGCTGTGTTAAGGTTCAGGTTTAAATATTGAAGCAAAGATTATTTTCCTCTGTGATTTTCATAGCCTGTCCCTGTTGAACTTCAGAGAGTTTAGCTATATTTGCATAAATTAGCTCTATAAAGGGGTTTCACAACTCCAGTCCTATCCCTGAGATCTCGGCTCCAGCCAGGGATATCTCGCTTGCTTATCTGTACTGCTTCATTTGACTCCTATCTAGCTATGCTCTCCTCTTACAATACCTCTGTACATGCAACCAACACCACATAAGCTTTCCTCTACTGCTAATATCAGGGAAGTAGTATTAGTCTGATGGAGGGAGACTGGGGAAGGTGAGAGTAGTACCTGCTCAGTAGTGCAAAGTTTATATAAGTATTGTCCCTTAACTTTATCTCTGGGACATTGCCAAGAATCTATCATTTGTGTCTGTGCTTGTATACAAAGATAAAGATTAGGCCCAATATCACAACCTGATGTTTAATTCTTCACATCAGTAAAAAGCCCTCAAACCTCACAAGAAACTTCAGTACGGTCTAAGGAGTAGAATATGATAGCCTGACTTTGTAAAGAGCAAGAGAGGAGAGAAAAAAAAGGCGTAAAGGAGAGAAAGAGAAGAAAAAGAGATCACCAGTCTTTAGATCCTGTGTCAGTCCTGATGCATGGATGGTCCAGATCTGAGGACTACAAAGAAAACAGGACAGAGAGAGGAAAATGAGAGCAAGGAGGACAATTCACTTCCTTTCACAGAGAACCTGGCACACACCTCTTATGTAAACTGGACCTTTTGTGCCATATTGTTTGTGCATGAGGAGCCAACCCTTCTGAGTCCTCCTGGAAGGGAATCAGGGTGGGAGGAGTTGATGCAGCTCCAATGAGCCCAAGTCTCAAAGTATTAAAGGAAGTCAGCTGGCAACAGTGCTGCCTCACCTCTTTGGGACCCTTTTGTCTAGTCCTTCCTGCCCCAAAAGACAATATGTTAAAGACAAATTCTGTTTATGCCTGGTCCTTCATAAGACCATGACATTATATTGGTCTGATGATGAATGACCGCATGTCAGAAAAAAATTCAACAGCAATGTTGCAATATTTTTACTATTTAGACCAAATGTAATGTGAGAAAAAAAAATTAAATTTCTTCAAATATTTTCAATTACTTTCTGGCCTGGAGAAAAGGAAATAATGCATTTTTGTGAAGTTTTCACAGCTATCACAGTCATTAGATTCTCAATGGAGGCAAAAATGTCTAGTAAAAGCAAGTGCAGTAGTATTATTTAATTTGAAGTCTATTTTCAGTGCAGAGTAAGAAACAAATGCAGAGACCACTGCTGTTCAAAGTTATCCAGAAAGGGTTGTTTTATTTTGTTTTGCTTTGTGTTTGTTTGGTTTTTTTCCTCCCACAATAACATGTGAATCACAGACTCATAAAATGCCTGAATTCCTACTATACAATGCTTCCCATCCCCTGCTATCAGCTATTTACTGAAAACCAAAGCAGGATACATTGCTTTTCACTTATTCATACATTTATACAATGCCCCACAGAGTCAGCTAAGTACCTGCTTCTTTCCTCATACTCGAGCCCTCAAATTTTGGAACATCTATGCCAAGAGGTCTGCTCCTATTGTGGGTCTTGATGAAGCCTGTGCTTTCAAAGATGGAAATAAAATACAGAGGAAGGACAAAGAAAGTTCTTGAAATGACAATTACTTTTTAGCTATAAAAAACAGAGAAAATAATGGAGATAGATCTACTGAAAAAAATCATCACCGTTAAAGACTAATTAAAATTCACATTTCAGAGGTAAGTTTCTGTGCAAAAGTTTGAGAAACAGCAGGTTGACAGTAAAGATTATTGACTGTAAATTGCTGCATATTTCTAAGTAAATTATATGAAATATATTGATGATTTAGTCAGCTTTACATAGCTGCTTTATTATTCTTTTAAAGTGAGTAATTTATAACTGTTCTCAGAGATATTTTATCACTCACTTATCTCCTTCAGCTGGACTTGTGATATGGAGGGATATAATGAATTTCTGTTTAATATTATAAGAACTAATCAGATGACAACTGCAGGAGAATAATGACTACCTTCATGGTTAAATATTTTATATTTGGCACAAAACTGCAGCTGAAAATAAAAGCAATTTAATCTTTACCCTTTATCTCAACACTGAAAAATGGTGACACAATGAACTACAGTATATTTGCTGCATACTGTAATTTTAGTTGTTTGTTACTAAAGAGAGCCATTTATTTTAGTGGGAAAAGTTCCTTGATGTCTAATCACTTCTCCCACCCAGATATCCTGTGATACTGTGAAAACTTTTATCCATCAGATGGGCTATATTCTTTACAGCTTTGGTCTACTATTACAACCTTTAGACAAATTTAAGTGTCCTTTTATATATTTTACCTGCTAAAGGATAACTGTGAGTTTGAGATCACTATTTTAACTATAGCAGCAACAGAGCAATTGTAAAAGTACTACTTGTGTGCTGTTAAAATGAACTGATTTCCCATATCTCCTTAGCCCTGTAAAGAATGTTAGAAGAAGACCAGAAAAACACAAATGCAATCCACATTTCTTGCTAATTTTCCATAAATGTTCTCTATTCTTCTGAATGAGAAGTATCATAGACATAGCAGCAAGTATACCTTCATACTGGCACCATTATTTATTTGACTTCTAGTGAGGTTAATTTCAACTTGTGAATAAGACAAATGGTTGATTCCAGAATCTCACTGAAGGCATGGATCCCAAAGATGGAGACAGAAGTGTTTTTGCCTGAATCAGTGCAAGAATTATTATTCCAAGGTGCTATTTCTACAAGCTGATTTGTCATGAATTCTTTTGAACTTCACTGTCAGGCTGCTCCTGAAACACTGTGCACTGCTTTAGTCCCTACCCCAGGAGGCTGGAGAGGATCCAGAGAAGGGCCATAACGATGGTCCAGGGCCTGGGAAGCCTGCCCAGTGAGGAAAGGCTGAGAGGTATGGTTTGTTCAGCCTTGAGAAAAGAAGGCAGTGGAAATCTTATCACCATGTTCCACTGGCTAAAAAGAAGATGGAAACTCCCTTTTTGCCAGGAGTCACATGGAAAAGACAGACTGGGACAGAAAGTACAAATTACTCCTGCGGATATTCCAATTAGACACAAGCGGAAAATTTTTCAAAATGAGAAGAATCAAAAATAATCTCATCCCTGAGAAGTGGTGGACTCCATATTTCACAGTTTTTTGATCCAACTGCACAGGGTGTTGGGCCATCTTGTATAGATCTTGCTTTTGCCAGTAAGGGTTGGATCAGATGATCCTTGAAGTCCCTTCCAAACTAGTATGCTATGATTTTGTGAATTCAGGCCAAGCTCCACTGTTTTACCCTTGTTTTTATTTTTTTTAAAAGACTGTAGTACAAAGAATATTTTTATTAGTAGTTCTTAACATCCATAGTGTGCTCTTCTGTGTTTTTAGTATGCTGAAGAATGCAACAAGATTTGATTTTATACTTAGAATAAAAAAGATCTAAAAAAGATCTAGACTTGTCATAGCTATTCTATAGTCTAAAATAAAATTATTACAAACATCTACTAATCCTGTTGACCTGTGGTTAGTCAAGTGGTTCATAATATCACAATCTGACTGTGCTATGAATAAGTCAGGGCAATTTACTTTGAACTGTAATTGCTCAGCTATGAAATTTCTTCTTTTTTTTTGTTTCATTCTCTCATCTTCTGTTCTTCCTCCTAACTTTAAAAATTTATTTATTTATGTATTTATTTACTTAGTTTTCTGTTTCAGGGATACTTCTGCTTTCATTTGGACTCTCCAAAACCAGAATGTGGTTACAGTTTCTCTTGTCCCATTTTATGAAACATTAAACAGTAACATGCATGAGGCCACTTCCATGTTGTAGATCATCTATAAATAAGACTTTAAGTTCTGCAGCACAAGTCTCCCTGTAACAAGTACAAGATTAACCATGTGATAATTCACATGTGAGCAAGAAAATTCACATAATATTATTGGTGTTGAGCCCTTTCTTTTTGGACATGGATTTGAAATTGGAAACTGTATTTTGAAAATTTATTTCAGCTTTGCTGAGAGGGAGGCAACAGAAATATTTTCACTCTGTCATGATGATGCCTGTGATGTGAGGATCAGGGCAGTTAAGACTGCATTCCCACAGTCTGCAGGATTCGGAGAGATCATGGCTATTCCGTCAGGGTGAAGACTGTGTTTTCTTCTCTGGTGTTTATATCACTTCTCATTAATTCTGAGACACCTGCTACTGTACAAATCAGGGTAAACAGTCATGTATTGGATTAGATCTTTGTCATGAATTAATTTATTTCCCAGCAAGTTGTAAAACTGAGCAAGGCCAAAATCCCTCAGGGCAGAAAATGTTGCAGTGATTGCTAATATATTATTGTGCAGAGAAATGCCTAATACAACCCCTGTTAAGGTATCATACCTGCTTACTGAATTCTCCAGAAAGTTTATTTGACATGTCGAACTTAATTATCAAAGTCTTGTTGATAAGAAGTAGCTCACTGAGTCTGAATGTGTCAGAACATAATGACTAAATTGTGAGAATTCATGGGCCTCTGCTTTGAATAATTAACTTGACTCTTTGTAGAAAGCACACAATTTGGAAACTAATTTTCTCTTTGCATGAAGCAATTTGTCCTTGTGTTGCCTTTGAAAAGTAAACTGTTCATATGTGAGGCTATTATCATCTCCGTTCTATTAATCTCTAGGCTTTCTTCCTCTCAGTACCTAGTGCATTGCTGCTCTTGCATTAGTGCTTGCTAAAAACTGAAATGTGAGATTTTATCTTTTCCCTTCAAATAGAACAGGTGTATCCTTTCAGCACATGCTTTGTGCTGAAACCTTTTTTCTCTCCATGATGTTAAATCTATTCAAAGACAACAGCTTTTCACTGGACTGTTAACAGAAATAAATTATAATTGGTATGCACAGGGAGTACAACTGACTTGGCAGGAGGGAATATCCCCTGGATGAAATCTGGACAATATTAAAGCTAACACCAAACCCCTGCCAAATGCTGTGAGACTACTTGGATCACAGGTATGATTCTGTCCCTGCTGTCCCTGTGTCACTGCTGCCAAGAATATTACTCTGTCTGCTCTGTGGTTGTTTGGCTGAAGGGAACAGTTCCCAGTCTACTCCCTGGAGAGCTGTTTATGTCACAATGCCAGGGGCCACCAATGCATTTGGCACTTCCAGCATAAGAATTAAAGTATGGAGCCAAGCACTTTTTTTCATTTTCTGTCTTTCCTTCCTAGAATTGAAGAATAATAAGCATGACAATGACAGTGGTACCTACTTTCTGCATTAACAGGTCGCTCAGATCACTCTTTGGGTAGAAGAGAGGACTGCACAATATCTTTTCCTGTTGCAACCTCATTGCCAGGAACTGAGTGAAATGACATGTAGCTCCAGCCAGAGAGCACTGGACATGGCCTGTGGTGTCTTCAACCTGTTACTGACCCTAGACAACGAAAAATCTGTCTTTTAGTGATAACTGTCTGGTTCAATGGAGCAAAACAATAATAATGCGTCCAGGTTTACTTCTTCCAAATCAATCATCCACTCTCCAGAAAGAAGTGCTGGTGTATTACAACCTTTTGCTCAGACATTTTTTTGAAATAGTAGAGTACTTCAGTATATTTTGAGCTATCCTTAGAGACAAATTTCCACAGTTGTATTCCTCTGTTGTATTATATTAGAAAACACACTTTCAAGTTCTGATGGAATACATTATGAATAGGAGCTTATCACTCTGTGATGCCAGCATCATGCCTCCAGGAAATGCTTGATATACTTGTAATTCCAAACACTTCCTCATATCCTTGATTCCATTGCATTCTGTGAAATTTAACAGGCATCCATCTTTGTCATCCTAGTAATGTTATTTTCAAGGTAAGGACCATGGACCTCCAATGCATTTCTTAAATCAAACAATACCTGTTTTTTGCTCTAGCCTTGATTTTTAAGTCAATCTCTTTTTAGAGACAAGAGACACATAAAGTGACATTTATGCTAAATTTGCATGGTCTGTTCTGGTCCTCACCTAATTATCATAGTTTAAAATTTTCTCAGTTTACATTAAACTATATGAAAAGTCTGGATTTAATATAGTGAAGGATAAATCGAGTGTGTACTGCCTGGAACAGAAATCCTACAATAGATACAACTGTTTCCCTCAAATTTGGAAGCACCCAGGGTATACAACAAAATCTGCTTTGTAAGAAGAGACATGCTCCTAATTAGATGCAGCTTAAGGAGCCTGCCAATGCAACACAAGCATCAATCATCAACTTCAGTGTAAGCAGAGAATTTTTCCACTGATCAAAATGTGCCTCCCCCAGCTAGTTCTATATTCCTACAGGCTCTGAGGACAGAAGCCCATCTCCTTTCCCTATTCTGGATTTAGAAGTGCTTTTAATAATGAAACTGTGCACTGTGGATAATGAAACTTAACAAATCTTATTCCTTACAATCTTGAAGTTGCATCTCTAAAACCTGTATAGAGCTGGGCTGCATCTGGCAATTTATCAGTTTAATTCTGGCTTATTATTTAGTAATGTTTACAAAAAAAAAATTCTTTCTAGAGGGACAATTGGTGAAATGTGCAAGTGTTCAGTGATTGTGGCTGCAAGTTATCTAAGAAAGATGTTGCATGACCTTCAGAGACCATTACTAAATTAAGCAGAACCAGTGTCTTCTGACTTTTTTGTGCTGCTTTGTATGTGAAATGAGGATCAGTTATTCAAAATACATGATGTTTATCTGTGTATCTAACCCTTGTTATGGAACTCTTTTCTCAGTTCTAGACTTTTTCTGAGCTATGTGTTTTCTAGATTGAATAATCTTTGTTGATTTTTTTTAACCACGTTTAAGAAATATTTCAGGAAAAACAGGAAAAATTTTATCTTATTTGAATGGTGAATTCCTGATATATTATTTTAAAGTAGTAGTAGTTATGGTCAAAAAATAAAACAAAAGAGCTGAAATAAATTTTGGTTCTGACATTCACTTTAATTGTGGCCAACTCATGGAGGAGTCATGTTTTTTTTGGATATCATGAAGTTCAAACAGGACAAAATTGCCATGTGCGGATATTCTTTAGTCAGGAATAAATTACAGTAATTTCACGACTGTAAGGCATACTGGATTATAAGGTACACCTCCAGGAGCTGGCAAATTTCACAACTTTGTACATTATATAAGGCACACAGGACTATAAGGCGCACTTTGTTTTGCAGTGAGGATCTGCACCGCACGCAAAAAAAGTAACGAATCAGTAATGGAATCGCAATCGTGGGGTTTACTGGCAGGTACTCAATTTGCAAATATTTTTCACAGATTGCCTTTAAACGCAACCCCAAGCACCCTCCCCGTACGCGGGCCCCGGCGCTCCTGCCCGCCCCAGCGAGCTGGCAAGGTGCGGCTCGGTGTGGCTGCTGCTTGGGTCTGCTGAGGTTCGGGATGGCTCAGGGCTGCTGCAGCTTGCGGTGGTTTGGGGCTGCTGTGGCTCATGACAGTTCAGGGTGGCTCGGGCTGCCTCAGTTCGGGATAGCTCGGGGCTGCCCGCGGCTGCCTGCGGCTCGAGGTGGCTAGGGGCTGCCGTGGCACGGCTGCAGCTTGCATTTCCAGGTAGGCTCGGGGTGGCCGCAGCTCATGGCTTGGGGCTTCTGCAGCCACCTGGTCCCTCCCTCCCCATGCCACCCCTGCGCTCCCAGAGCCCCGTGCCATTCCAGGAGCCCAGCGCTGCCCCTGCGTTCCAGAAGCCCCATGCCACTCTGGGAGCCCCATGTCACTGTGCACTGCGGGAGCCCTGGCCACCCCGAGCCAACCCAGAAGTGGGAGCCGGGGGAGCCCCGTACTGCGGCTCCCACTTTTGGGTTGGCAAATTTCTGAACTTTGTCCATATATAAGGCACATCCAGGTTATAAGGCGCACTTCTGGGTTTGGACCAAAATTTGAGTTGAAAGGGTGCACCTTATAGTCGTGAAATTACTGTACACTATAATAGCTTTGTAGCTATTTGAGATATTTTTGTGCTTTATAAAACCACATCGTTAGGATTTTTTAGGGATTTGAATTTTGGGTAATTTACTTAATTGATTTCTTATTTCCATTATATTTTTTTAAATGAGCTTTTAGTCATAGTGTTGTGAGTAGAGACACATTCAGTACTATATGACTTTTTCTCATTTTACAAAGAAAAATGTTTTTGGCTTTTTTATAATTGACAACCTGACTCTTGATCCAACCCCAATGCATAACTGCTCTCCTTTTCTTCTGGATAGGACAAAACCACTAATTTGAATAAAGTGTCACAGAGACAGTGGAAGACTATTTTTATTCAATAGTATTTTATTCAGAAAAGTTAAATAAGTACTGCTAAGAACAAAAGATTTAAAGAATACGGGCTCCTGTAATCTATCTCTATTTGGGAGGCGACATGAAGTAGAAAACTGTGTTGCAAAGGAGTTTTATGTGCTTGAAATGTTGTTGTACAGTTTAAATGTTTATTTCCTAAGGACCTACTGGTTATTGTAGAATTCTACTGGACAAACTTTGAAAGAATTTCAACCTAGTTGTATGACTAAATGTTCAAGAGACAAGAGCGTTCTTAAAATGCTTTCTATATTCCTGTGTAAATAATTGCATCTAAAACTCATAAATTTATATATTACAGTCTTGTCTGTGAATGATTCAGAGGAGATAAAAAATAATAACAGTAAAGCAGAAAGCATGTAATTGTGGGAGATGATTGAATACAATGCTGTTCTTCCATTCAGGGTTTTACAGTGGGAGAATCAATTACCAAGCAGAAGAACAGGGACAGGGGCAGTTTGTGGACATTGCCAATTGAATGATTCCAAGTGGGACATGATAATAAAATTCTATCTAATTCTCTTTCTTTTATATGAAAACATATGCAGAAGTCAAAAGGGAAGATAAATGACATGACTGCAGTTTGGTTGATGCTTTTCCACTTTTCTGCTTTGTGCTCTTTGACTGTTTTGTGCTTTTATGCTATTTTCCGACTCGGATAACTCATGAAAATAGTTAGTGTGTTTGACAACAAAGAAGTTCATTGCTCTTGCAAGTGTGATAGTTATTGCCAAAACTTTGGTTACCATCATGGGTTTCAGTGAAACACATCCGATATACAAAATTTTAGCAAATATGCATAGTCTATGTTAGTTAGACATATGTGAGTAGAAGAGGAATACATTTGTCACCAACTGGGAATTACAACCTTGCAGTACATGAAAAAATAAGGATGCTTTGAGTGATTACTTATGTCACTAAGGTCTATAAATAAAGCTTGATTTTTGTCTGTCTTACAATATCAACTACAGCAGTATACTCTTGTGCAATTTCAGAATTCTACTATGGTATCTTGTTTTTTGATGCATTTTTGCATTTGCTTTGTGCTGTAAGGACTGAATATTTGAGTGATTATTCCAGTGAGAATATCATAATGAATAAAACTTTACATGACTTGAACACAGAAAATGACTCAGAAATTACCCACGTAAATTGTCCAGTAAATTACAAAGAAGAAGAAATGTCATGAAAGTGAGATCATTGCATATTTTGGTAAATTTTTTTACTAGTTTCCGTGGGAAAAAACATGTCTTGTTTGTTTGTATGCTTGTTGTTGTTGATTTTGATTTTCTGTGTTTTGTTTTGTTTTGTTTTGTTTTGTTTTGTTTTGTTCCTTCTGTTTTCCTCTACCTGAAAAGGCTGGTCTTAATTTTGTGTTTTGTAGTTTCCTTTAGTTCTTTGTTTTGCTACAACATAAAATGTTTCTCTTAAATGGAACTTTTCTAGAACAGGCTTCTGGTTCACTAAAAGCAGCTCCATGCCTGTGGAAGAAAAACCCTGTCTCTAATGCATTTTGTTCAGCTCCAGTGGCTGTATGGCTCTGGGACTTTTTCTCTGGGACAATGCCTGGTTAAATACAGTAATTTCACAAATACAAGCCGCACTGTTTTCACCAAAATTTTGATGGAAACCGGGAAATGCGACTAGTACTCCAGGGCGGCTAATATATTAACAATATTCTAAAAGCTGCCAACACGGAAGTGAGAGCCTGTGGCAGCCCCAAGCCAAGCTGGAGCCCGGCCAGCCCCAGCAGAGGTGGGAAAGCCTGGCAGAGGCGGGGCCAGCAGTGTTGGGGGCGGGTGGCAGAACCCGAGCCAGCAGTGCGGGGGAGCCCGGCAGTACTGGGGCCAGCAGCTTGGGGGAGTCTGGCAGCGGTGGGGGGCCTGCAGTGCCGGCCAGGGGGAGCAAATGCGGCTGCGGCGGTGCAGATGGGGTGGGGGACGAGCGAGCCTGGCGGTAGCAGTGGCAGCACCACCTGGCCGGCCCCGAGCGGCCCCGCCAAGCCGTGGTGCCGAGCTGGGCCACTCAGCCCCGTTGGCAACCATAAGCGGGCCGAGCCTGCCTGGTCCCACCCCGAGCCAATAAACCCCGTTATGCCGTGATCCTGTTACTAATTGGCAAATTTGTGAAAGTTGCACACGGATCCTCGCTACGAATGAAAGTGCGGCTAATATTTGGATGCGGCTTTTTTATTGACAAAGACATCAACGTCGACGCACCGAAAGTGCGGCTTATACTCCACGTGATTTGTATTCATGAAATTACTGTACTTTGTTTCTCATTAGAGGCTGTGAGCATCCTCCATAGCTCCATTTACCTGAATTAACCCTAAAAGCCCTCCAAACATAAGTAGTGAAACCTACAGTTTCCCCTTTGTAAAGGAATTTCTGACAGTTTGAATGGGAAGTAATGAATTATTTATCAAGACAAAGATAGTGGTACTTCAGATGTTTTTACCTTTTGAAGGATCAGGGCTGTGGAAGAATTCAGTGTTTGTGACAAAATCCAGAGCCCCACACACTTTGCATAGTTATTAGTTTTGACACAAATGACTGCCTTAAATGACTCCAGACTTTTAGACTTTTTGTTGTTCTGTCCTGATGCTACCAGAATAGGTACATGTAATCTAGTGACCCATATGCATGAGAGGCTGTCTCATCAGAGGAAAGATGAATTTGGATTGAAGAAAGTATGAAGGAAGCTTATAGTTGTGCTTCTAGGTTGTAAGAGTTCTTACTCTGAGGAGAAGTTTTAAAAAGAAATCTTTTTCTGAGTCAAGGCTGTCTTGTCTGTTTTGTGATGGTAATTGGTGAGTGACCTTCCTGTCCTTATCTTGATCTGCAATTTTTCATATTTTCTGTCCTCTGACCAGCTGAGGAAGGTGGTGATAAAGCAACTTTGGTGGACACTTGGTGGGCAGCTAGGGTCGACCTACCATGATCTTAAATCTGTTCAGAAGCTGAGACTTGTACAGAATTTATTGACCACTTGATAAATAAAACAGGGCTTCTTTCCTGAGACCCATAAATCTGTGATCTGCAGAAGACTTGGGCTCTCCATACTTCAGAGAATGTCTTTTCCCCATGGTGCTTGGCCATGGTTGCCATCCATGTGAAAAGCTGCCTGTTCATGGGATTGGGAAATGGGTCTGTGCAGGTGGACAACACCTTATGGATAAGATTGTTTATTAGATTTTTTTGTTTGGTGGAGCAACAATCTTTCAGAATAGTGTTAAAACCCCCATCCTCCTGTTTTCTCCTGTTCACCAGAGCTCAGGCTTAGCTGAAACAAAAGATCAGGGAATTTCTTGCTGGAGAAAGAGGGAGGGAAGCAACTGGGCAATGGTTGCACTGACTGCATAGAAGGAATCAATTTTCTATATTCTCTTTTCATTCTTTAAAGAGTCAGGGTTTTCAGTCTGAAGAAACTGTACTGGTTTAGTCAGGATGGAAAAGCACTGACAATTTTCATTTTAGAATGCACAAAAAATAAAGATACATAAAGAAATGCCTCATGGGAACTTCAAGAGCTCTCTGATGAAGCAAAGGACAGGCCAAACTAAAGGATAGACCAAACTTCCCCTGCCTGAAGTCTACTTTCTGCTACTAATAATTGTTCTTTCATTTTGCTTCTTCTGTCTAGGTCATGTCTTGATTATCTTTCTCTTTAAGTACAGTAATTTCATTACTATAAGGTGCACCTTAAAGCATAAAATTTTGATCGAAACCCAGAAGTGCGCCTTATAATCCAGTGTGCCTTATATATGGAAAAAGTTCGGAAATTTGCCAACAACCTGGAAGTGCGAGTGACGAGCCGAGCGGCTTGCAGCGAGCTGAACCGCACAGGGCTGCGTGGCTCAGTGGGGCCTGGCACGGCCCAGCACGGGGGCAAGCAGCTGGGTGAGGCTCGACGCAGCTCGCATGATTCTGTTCCTTATTGGTTACTTTGTTGTGTGTGGATCCTCGCTGCAAAGAAAAGGTGCACCTTATAATCTGGTGCACCTTATAGTCATGAAATTACTGTAATTTTAGTTCTCAAAAAATATGTTTATTTTCAGACTTACTAATGGTGATAGTTTACCGTCATTATCAGAGAAAGTGAAAGGCATTGAACAAGCTTGATTTCAGAAAGTACTTCTTGACCCATAAAATATTATTCTTTGTGTTACTGACCCCTTTGTCAGGTGTTTGGTTTGAGCTGATGTGCAGGTAATAAACTTTAACTCCCAGTTCCCGTGGAGCTGTATGTCTGAAAAGAAAATGTCTAAAGATCAGTGGTTCTTGTCTCTATAATAAGCACTGCCTACAGTATCATGCTGTTTCAGTAAGCTTTATTTCAAATTCTATTTTAAAAGGACAATTGTCTTGACATTGTTATTAAAACAAGTGAATAAATTTAATTTTTAATAAAAGGATCAATGATTTCAGTAGCCAAGGAAGAGGAGTAAAATTAAAAAGAGGAAAATTACCAAACTCTAGAGTAGCACAGTCATGATATTTTGAAAGATTTTAGAAATAAACTGAGGACCTTAGAGCTGCTATCAGATTACAGTAATTTAATGATTACATTTTGACCAAAATTTAGCTCACAACCCGGAAGTGCGGTGTACACTCCGGAGCAGCTAATATATTAACAAATTTGGGAAATTTCCAAACCCGGAAGTGAGAGCCTGCAAACACGGCGGCGCTGCCCGCCCCCGACAAGTGCAGCGGTGCTGCCCAGCTCCGATAAGCACAGCAGCGCTGCTCACCCTCCACAAGCATAGCAGTGCTGCTTGCCCTCTGCAAGCACAGCAGCGCCGCTCATCCCTGACAAGCGTGGCAGCACTACTCACCCCTCGCAAGCACGGCATCGCCACTTGCCCCTGACAAGTGCGGCAGCGCTGCTCGCCCCCCCGCAAGAGCGGCGGTGGTGCCCAGCCCCTACAAGCGCCGTGGCAGTGGCGGCCAGGCATGCCACTCTCTCGCTTCCTGGCAGCTGTGGTGAGTGGGGCTGGGGCCGCTCCCTGGCGGCCACGCCGAACAGGGCCGAGTCAGTAAACTCTGCAATCCTGTGATTCTGTTACTATTTGGCAACTTTGTTGTATGCGGGTCCTTGCTGCGAACGACAGAGCAGCTTATAATTGGGTGTGGCCTGTGTATGGACAAAGAACCAAATGTTTGCCAACACCTGAAGATGCGGCTTATAGTCAGTGCGGCTTGTAATCGTGAAATTACTGTATATTGCATAGAACACCTTTTAGACCATTTTCTTTTTAAAAAATTTCTGGGTATAAATGCTTGCAAAGAAGGCAATATTTGGCTACCGAATAATAATGACCTGAGCCACAAATTAGATAGAATGGAATCATAGAATCATAGAATCATCTAAGTTGGAGAAGGCATTTAAGTAATTTAGTTCACCTTGAACACAGCATTCCTCAGTTCACCACTACATTACACCCCTTAGTGCTGCACCTATACATCTTTTAAACACCTCCAGGAACTCAAATTCTTTCTAGATAAGTTTGTTCCAGTGTTTGAACACTTTTTCAGTGATAATTTTTTTCCAATATGTAACCTAAGCTTCTCATGATGAAACTTGGTCATTTCTTCTTCTACTATTGGTTACTGGGAGAAGAGTCTGACTCCTACCTCTCTGCAGCCTTCTTTCAGATAACTATATAGCTTGATAAGCTCTCAAGATGTAAGAAAGGCTTGATAAGTTCTCAATATGTTAGAAGAGAAGGTGTAATTTCTATAAATGAAGTTTGTTAGGTACAAAATCATAGGCCAAGAAGTTTCCAAGAAGTCGAATACTTGTGGAAAATGAAATACAAACATTTAGCAGAGCATACTGCTTTCTGACTGTACTTGAAACTATGACTTTCCTTTGAGGACTACAACGTCCAGTTTGCAATCCAAGAAGACATGAAGTGCCCAATAATGACGACATCTGCTAAGTGCATGTGGTGACAAGTGCCCTTGTCATTCAGGTACAGGTTCAATGACCTTCTCACCTTCTTTGTACATCCAACTTAGGAGTATTTTATTTGAATGCACTTCCTCTGGCAGCTATCCAGCTCCCACCACTCAGACTGCATCTGGTCCCTGGGTAACTTATGCTTGCTTTATATCAGGGCCACATTCTGGAGGAGATTTCCCTGCAGAGCCTGTCATGAGATTTTCAGCTGGTTTAATGATCAACCCTCAGCAGAAGGTGTCTGTGCTGTGTAAAGTGAGAATCATCTCTTGTGTGAACTGAAAGGGTTGTCCTGAAAACACAAACTTCAGTCAGCATTTCTGATTTCTTCATCATAATCATGAACAATGATATTTTTGTCTTTCTTTGGACTAGAAGACTGTATCTTGTATCTTGTATCTGGTGTATCTTGTAGATTTCAACTGGCTCTTGACCACCACTAATAAGACACTTCAAAAGTCATGCCAAATGTCCATTTAGAGATGATGTCCTTCTATTGAAACCTTAATACAGGTTCTCTTTTTGGCACTAAAATCTTTGAAGGAATTTTGGGAAAATCTTTTTGTCAGGAATGATACTTTTTTCTTAAGATGATTCCAGGTTACAAAGCAATATAGAATTTTCCATTAATATGGAATGTCTGGTATGTTT
Organism: Catharus ustulatus; assembly: GCF_009819885.2. Lineage (NCBI taxonomy): Eukaryota > Metazoa > Chordata > Aves > Passeriformes > Turdidae > Catharus > Catharus ustulatus. The sequence continues at coordinate 60,888,375 of NC_046262.2, read as the reverse complement.
TATTTTTGTTTACATAAATACAAATCTAGTTTTTGAAATTATCTTATTTGTCTCTAAATAGGAAAGGTGCTCTATCATCCCATCTGCTATACTTTTATTTTTAAAATCTGTCTCTGTAACTAGAGTTAAATTCTCACCTCTTTCATTGACCTTTTCTAACTGAAATCTATTGAACCAGTTGCAGGCTAGTGACACAAGATACCATAAATTTCACGATTGCACCTGGCCTAAATGTACATCCTTCTCTGCTGCACTCTTTCTTTTTCATAGGAAGTTCCATCTTCAGGGACCTGATTGAATTTCTCCTTCAGAAGCAAAGTTAATTTTATATTCTGTAGATAACCCTTCTGTATTCACTCCAGTATTTGTGTATGCACATGCATGCTGAATGTCAAGTCACTTCTCCTTTGCTTATGATTCTTTTCCAATCATATTGCAAAGGGTATATAAAAGATTTCTAGATTAAAATACAGTTACTATTTTTTGATGTAATAGCACAGATTAAAAGCACTTGAATATAGCTGAGTTGCAGTAGACACAATTGGAAAAACTTCATCACTCTTGTGCTGTCTCTAACGGTAATGATTAATGTACCATTGCAGGATGAAATATATGCCCGTAGATTACTGTTTGAATTACTGTGCCTTCTTTATGACTTATTGTTTCCAGAGATGTCTGCACATTTCATTTAAAGATCAGGGAAGAATTAAAGCCTTTTCTTTTTCTTCCCAGAAAGGTTAAAAAAAAAAAAAAAAAAAAAAAAAAAGAAAAATGAGTAGAACGAAGCTCTTTCTCCTATTTTAAAGGAACTGTCTGTGCATTGGTTTCTGCCCAGGAAGGAGAACAAAAAAGAAATTTCATCCATTTCAGCAGTTAGACAGTTTCATCACAGGCCCAGCTTAAAAGTCTGTGCAAACCCACGCAGCATAGGGAGTAAACAAGAGGAGTTAGAGGTATGTGGATGCCTTCAGGGGTGTGATCATATTTGTGTCACAGAATGTGGTGTGATGGCTCTTATGATTGGAGTGTTGAAGTAGAAGGACACAGGATCCTAAGGAAGGACTGACAAGGGAGATGAGAAGGCATGTCAGTAATCACCTGGAGTGCATGGAACTGCACTTGGGGATGGACTGAGAGCTTGTGGGTTGCAAGGCCCCAAAATCTTGCTTGTTGAAACTTTTAAAAGGGTTTATGTTTGTTCATGTACTCTGAATTAGACTCACAGGAGAAATACCAACATGATATTCTCAAGAGATCAAAACAACAAAACAGACTTCACTGGCAACTTTAGAAAATGTGAGAACTTTGGCAAAATGCTTTGCAACATTCAGTCGGCAAAAAACCCTTCCTTCTCAAATCATTAACAGCCCATTCAACTTAGCAAACCCTAAGCCCATTTGATTTTAAGTTACTCAAAAATTCTTAGAAGAAGGAATTAAGAAGAAAAAGAAAGAGCTGTATGGTGCATTTGATGCACTGAGGAAAGGGATGGCAACCTGAGGAATTTTGACAGGCTTGAGAGAAGGGCCTGTGAGAGCCTTGTGAATTTCAGCAAGGCCAAGTTCTGCACCTGAGTTTGAGCAATACCAAACACAAATACAGGCTGGGGGGAGAATTAATCAAGTGCAGTCCTGGGAAGAAAGGCTTGGGGATGTTGGTGGACAAGAAGATGAACATGTCTTGACAAGGTGCACTTGTAGCCGTGAAAGTCACCTGTGTCCTGGGTTGCATCAAAATAAGTGTAGCCAGGAGATCTGGGGATTGGATTCTACAACTCTACTCTGCTCTTGTGTGACCCCACTTGGAGTACTTGGTCTTCCAGTGAGCCCAGAGCAGAGCCACTAAGATGATCCAAGGTCTGTAGCATCTGTCCTGTTAAGACAGGCTGAGAGAACTGGTGCTGTTCAGCCTGTAGAAGAAAAGGCTCCAGGAAGGCCTCATAGCAGCTTTCCAGTACCTGAAGCTACTCTCATTCAAGAGAGCTGGAGAGGGATTTGCTGCATCATCAGTCTGTGACAGTGTGAAGAAAAATGGCCTTTAGCTGAAAGAGGGTAATTTAAATTGGCTATTAGGAAGAAGTTCTCTGCTATGAGGGTGGTGAGGAGGACCACTGGACCAAGGTTGACAGGAAAGGTTGTTGATGCCCCACCCTAGGAAGTGTTTCAGGCCAGGCTGGATGGGGTTCTGAGTAAACCTGGTCCAGTGGACAGTGTTGCTGCCCAAGGCAGGGGGGTTGCAACAAGATGCTCCTTGTGGTCAGTTCCAATCCAAACGATTGTACTATTCCATCATAAATCACTGTGGTTGGACTAAATTCAAATGGGCTATGAGAGCTGGCACAAATGGTTTCCATTCCTAAGGGAGTACAAAGGTCACATAAAGAAATTCCACCACCACCTTCCTCCAAAATAATTTAAAAATTATTGTGGAGTAGAAGAGAAAAAAGTACTTTTGTGCTTCTATCTTTTTAACACTTTTATAATTAATTTTAAGAAATTATTTCTAATGAAGCAGAGTATATTTTAAATTTTTTTTTGAAATAAATAGTTTTTAATAAAATAGCTTAAAAAGAATTATAATAAACATTACATTGACACAAATAAGAAAAAAGCTGTAAAAAAATCTGCAATATTTCACAAAAATATTTAATGCTTTTATAAGAAGAATGTTAAAACTTTAAAACTGTCATGGATATTTATTCACGAAATAAACAGTAACACTGACAATTAAAGTAATGATGAAATTTTAGGAAGGACTCTATGGGATGTAATTATTTATCTATGGTTTAATTTTAAGATTTGAATTCATTAAAGTTAGGAAGCAAAAATTCCACTAAATAACATCTCCAACCAATTGAAATAAACTCATCTTGACCTTGAATTCTGAGCAGCTAGAGACCCTTGTGGACAATATTAATTATTAAAAATAATTATAGAGGTATTGAGTGAATAATTTTCAAAATCCTTTTCTCACTAGAACTAGTAATGAAATGAAGTTTCACTCCTGCAGTAAATTCAAACATATAAAAGATCATTGCCTTTATCTATTGTATCTAAAATCCAAGAACAATGAAGGAAGAGAATAGAGTTTACAAAAAGGTGGAATAACTGTGATTTCAACTAAGTATCTAGTTTTTATATTTTTATTTTCCTTATATTGTCACTTTTAGTATAAAAAATTGATGATTCTGTTTAATAAGATACATTAAATTAGAACACTGGAATAAAACATAAAATGTAAATTTCAAAAGACATAAGCAGCAATATGCTCTGTCTTGAATTATTTTGAACATTTTCCTTTCATCTTGATGCATTCAAAATGTTTCAATGACAACATAACAGCTATAAAGAATACAATTTTCTGTTAGGAAAATGTTTTGAAAATTCTCCAGTGGTTTTCACACTTTTCCTGACAAAATAAGCAATCAGTTAACAGATTCAGTATTTTGTCATGTTGATAGTGCTCCACATTCCATATGACTCCACTGCAGTGTCTCTTTCAGGTAGTTCTTTAGGCAGTTTTATTTTAAAACTAGCCATTTGTAGAAATGCTATGTGTGATTTCATTTGTTCTGTGATGTAAAAGCAACAACCATGCCAAAAGAGATTCCTCAA
>NC_046262.2:57876910-57884661 GCF_009819885.2 Catharus ustulatus | reverse complement strand
ATGATGATGTTGGAGGGTTTTGGCCATGAACATCTCCTGTCACGCTCAGCAGATCCCCAGCTGCTGTGAAGGTTGGCAAGGAAACCGCAGATTTGGGATGGAGCAGAGGCACACAGTTGGTAATAACTCACTGCAAAGGCCTGCTGAGAAAACGGACTCCAGTGAGCATAGAACTGCACCTAGGAGCCACGCACTGAGGAGAAATGCACACTCCATCACACCGGGAGCTCTTTAAGAAGTGCTCCAAGTTTCCCTCTGAAGATCATCCTGCAGATCAGAACCAAGGAGGGATTCTCAGCCAGCTCCCTTGGGCAAATGAGCTGGAGCCAGGGGAGGATAACAACACCCTGTAACTGCTGCTGAGCTGGGATGAAGGAAGGACTGTTTACACAAGTGCCGAAATAGTCCAAACCCCAGAAGGATGGTGGAGAACCGGGAAGCAACAAGTTCTCACAAGCACTGAAAAGATGGAAGCCCTTTATGGGAAGTTGCCTGAAGGAGCTCCCAGAGATGCTATGGTCAGTAGTGGCAGGGGCCATCAGGATCTTTTCATTTCACTTGGGTCTATTTCCAGGACACAGGCGGTAGTTGCCCCTGCTCCCACAAAGCCCTTCCCCATGTAGCCTGTAGGGTAAAAGTAATCCCATTCCAAAGACAGGCTGTGCAGTTGAAGTGCACTGTCCTTGTGTTTAGGGAATTAATGTCTCCTGTGGAAAAGCCCTGGCAGGTAACCAGGGCTCTGGGAGGTAACTCCAGAGGGAAAGAGAGACTGGGCACTCATATGCCTGAAACTCATTCCGTTTTCTCATTTTGTAACATTTCCTTAGGAGAGGAAAATGCAGCTGTTCCTGAAACCTTTGTGTCCCACACCTCCTCTTGGAGAAAAAAAAAGTTGGTAACAACCTCTTCTTTTTCATAATTGGCATCTTTTGAAGAGGAGACAATGTGATGTGCAGCTACCAGGAACATGAGGCATGGTACAGAACTGGGCATGTGCTCAGCAATTAAACACTACCAGCGCACTTACTGAGGACACAGGCAGAACCATGACTTTTGTACAGAGAAGTTTCTCTGCAGGGTATAGAAAAGAAAAATCTTCCAGAATATTGCTGGATGTTTGGCCTGACTGAACCTTACTTAAAACATAAGCATCTCTTATCTCCTAAACTGCCTTTATACAGACACATATAGAAAAATACCAGCAATTTATTTCCTCTGTTCTTTCCTTGTTCTTAACAAAAAACACCAAATAAGCTACCTCCTTGCACACAGCCACTCCTGCCTTTTGATCTGAGAGCAGCAGGAGCCAGAACCGAGTGATGCAGGACATTTCCTCTTGCTGCACCCTCCTTGCTGTGTGGAACAGGAGGAGATGGCCCATAAGCCCACCAGGCAATGGCTTAGAAAAAGATCCATGCAAATATTCTTCCAACTTGGGAGAGCAAAGATGTGCTGCTGTCCAAAACTTTTTTTCCACACAGCTGCCAGCCTACAGGTGTCTGCATGCACACCCACCCACTGTCCTTGCTCTTCTGGGCACCTCTGGGCTGCTGTTTGCAGAGACTTAGGGTGAATTGAACTCGACAGACCTACAAATGGGCTGTCCCCAGCTTGTTATGATCACTGATGTGGCAAGGCACAACACAGAGCTCTCAAAGCAATGACATTATCACGCATACTTTCAATCCTGCTGGGCACTGAGGAATTCCAAAAGAACCAAAGATACAGAAAAGAGGTGCAAACAATTGGCATCATGCTACTGCTGTTATCGTCATGGAAGAAAATTGGCTGTGTTTTTGAGGTCATAACTTTCCAAAAAGTAGGCAAGCTGCTCAGCTTTTCAGTAGCCCAATTGCAAATGGCTCTACTGACTTGGTGAAACTGGAGTGTTAACTATGGACTCCACCCTTGCTTAATATCACCTGCCCTGACCTGCAGACAAAAGCAGCAGCACCAGCAGAATTTATGTCAGTCACTTTTCTCAAAAAGCTGTGTTTGGATTTTCAAGAGGAAAGCAAAATATTTCAGATGCTATGGATTAATGACAAGACTCGGGAAGTCGTTACAAAAGAAAAGGCCTACAGCTTCTCTGGGCCACTCCTTGTGCTCTAAGGCACTGGGCTGCCCTGGCTGCCCAGGACCCTGCACACCTTGGGCTCTGCAGAGCTGCACAGCCAGGAGGCAGCTTCAGGCCCCTAAGGCCCTGGGCAGGAGTGGCCTTCCTATGTCTGGTCAGCTGCCTGTGGGCAAATGTAGTGTGCTGGACTTCTGCACTTGGGCCTAGCCTGGCCTTGCAGGGCTCATTCTGTTCCCTGCCTGAAATGTGCTAAAAAGGGACTGGTTGTTCCCAGTTCTACAGGGTGCTAATTTGCACCACAAAACACTGAAGGATTAAGACCTGAGCAACAGGCCCTGACTGAGGCTTCAACACCAGGCCCTGAGCCAAAGTTGACCTCTTGAGAAACCGTCCCACCAAATGATATGTGTATCTGATCTATGCATCCGCTCATTGAATAAGTACTATTAGCATTATGATTTATGTAGTCAACTCATTGGCAGAACATGTCTTTACCTTTCAGCATTTAGAATCTGGAGAAAGTCCCACCTGGCCTTGTTTGTGGGTGAAGGATCCAAGAGAAGTCCCGTGGTTTTCTGCTGGAGCCCTGGGCAGGCTTTGAGAGAAAACCAAGAGAAGAATGAAGTCAGGTGTCCCCACACTGGAAGTTCTGTGAGATTGGTCATTCAGCATTATAAACAGTGCAACTGGAAACCTTGTGGCTGGCAAAGGTGCAGGCAGCACATGCTTTCCCAGCTCCCAGCCCTGGCTGTCCAGGGCTTTGCTGGGACAGCTTCCCCCAGCTGATGTGTGGATCTGAGTGAAGAGCAAATTATGAGGATGTTGCATGATGTGTCTTTCTTATTCATTCGAGACAGGCTTATGTAATAATGATGAGGTGCATTGCTTAGCATATCCTTTTCTGTTTTTTCTTACACTCCTGTGTTATAGTTATTTACACTATTCCTTCAGCTGGTGTCTCTATCCATGTGTTTGCTATTTAGCACAAGACCCGAGATTCTGCCCATCTTTTACTTTGAAAGAGGAAAAAATCACTGATTTGCACAGAAAGAAACAACCTTTCTCACACTTCACACCTCTCCCTGCTGGGCTTCCCTGCAGTGTGACCCAGGGGCTGCTGCTCCTGCCAGAAACCTCACCCCTGGCCTCTCTGCCAGCCCTGAGAACACTCTTGGAGACCACGCCTGGTCGCCACCTCCTCAAACAAAATTGCCATGATCCACATTCCTTTTCTGCAGGCAGGTGAGAAAAGTATCCACTGCCAGCTCTGGGCTCCTCTAGAAACCAACTGCATTGAGCAGTGGCAACCCTGAAATATCAACCTCCTTCCTTAGACTGCCCACTGGGAGTTCACACTAAGAGGGCTTTTGTCCACAGAAGGACGCCCACAGAAGACCTTGAGGATGGAGCAGTTTGCAACAGAACTCCTTCAGTCTTTAAACCTCCCTTTACCAAAAGAACACACAGATAAACCTGTTGCAAAGGGATAGCAGGGAAGAAAGAGAAACTCCTCTCCAGCAACAGCAACCTCTGTGCTTCCTCAAATTCCAGTTGGCGGATGGAGGCCATGGGCTACTCCTCAGTTTGGGAACAAATCCTGGGAAGTGGCCTGATTTGGGAGGGCAGCAGAGGGAAGTTCTCCAAAAAGAAGGAAAAGATTCTCTGGAAGCAAAAGATGGTGGTAATTTTTCTGTGGAGGAAAAAAAACCGAAATGAAAGCATTTAAAAATGTTCTCAGATGGGAATGTCTCCCCTGACACAAGGACCCTTCAGTCTCCTTGGTCTGTCATGAAGCTCATGAATGAGCTTTCAAGGCTTGGATATACATCATTTGTGTCCATCCCCAGAGCACAAGCAGCTGCCCTACAAGACTTCAAATGGTTGTGAGAGATGGGTGATACTTTGCTGAAGCCAAAAAGCTACTAAGTTAAATACTGAAAGTTGTTGGTTGTGAAAGTTCTTGTGTTTGGGTTGGACTTGTTCAGGTGGGTTTCTTAGGTGTTGCTGTGAGCTGGGAGAGGGGCAGGATTGTAGACTTGATGGAGAGGGAGGTGGGATGACAGAGGAGGGGACAGAAAAGTAGGTGGTCAGGACAGAATGTAAGTTCCCCAGTACCCAGGAAATGGGAAAGAGGCCAGGCTGTGAGAGGATATAAAATGTGGCCATTTTGCTGAAGGAGGTGTGTGTTCCACTGTGGGGGAGGGAGGTGCACATGTCACTCAGCGGATTCATAATAATAAATGGTTTGCTTTTGCTTCGAGGACTTTGTCCTCATGAAATTGTAACCAAAATTTTGTTCATTTCTAAGGTCTCCAAAGGACAAACCTTGCCCCGCCACTCCCAACACCGAGTCTGAGGAGTTTCTTTCCATTGCAAGAACTTCTTGGTGAGTCTACATTGACAAGAGTTGGCTGCAGGAGGGGTTTGCATTGTAAGTGGAAGGAATAAGATGAATGTGCTTTTACAAAGAGACCATGTGAATCTGCATGTAGATAGGGCAAGGAAATTATAGATAGAGAAGTATCAGAAGAGGGTCATAGTTCTAAAAGGTGTTACTAATCAACAGGGACTACTGCTCAGCCAAAGCCACATTAAATTCCTGAATGTAGAGAAAAAGAACAAAGGCCTAAGAGACTAATGAATAGTTTTTTTCTTTCTTCTCTATAACAAAAGGGGAAGGCATATTAGAGGGGGGCAGAGAGTGGGTATTATAGATGACAATATCAAACATCCAGGAAAGATGTATTGACTCCTCTCTATCAGGGAGTATGAAACAACAGGATGGAAACACAGGAAGAAATAAATCTACTGACCTAATCTACAGAATGTCCTACAAACAGGTCAGAGGTTAAAATCAAATGAGAACTCCTGGAACATCAAAAACTCAAAGGAATGTTTGAATCATGTATAAACTCATGAATATGCATGTACCCCCACAAATGTAACAGAATATAGTGAATGATGTTTTAGTGTGTTCTTTGGCTAATTGCCAAAACTACCTCAGTACTGGATATGTTTCTCCCTGCTTTTATCCCTTCTTAAAATTTTAAAATTTTAAGTCGTGAGATTTGTTTGTCACAGTAGGTGAAATTCTGTATATGAGGTCAGTATATTTTATTTCTTCCCATGTGTCCACCCTGTTGTTTCATACTCCCTGATAGCGAGGAGTTGATAAATCCTTCTTGGATGCTTATGCTCTGGTTTCTGCCGCTGTTATCACTTGGAGAGGCAGTTGGCAGATGTAAGAAAAATAATTGCTTTACACTATTCTCTATGTTACAGTAATAAGGCGCACCGACTATAAGGCGCACCCCCCCGTGGGAGTTGGAAATTTCACAACTTTGTAGATCATATAAGGTGCACTGGACTATAAGGCGCACACTTTTTTTTTGCAGCGAGTAGCCACGCGGTGAGCAACAAAGTAACGAATTACTGGCAGGTGCTCAATTTTCAAACATTTTTTAAGGATTGGTGTAGCCTTTAAATGTAGCCCCAGGTGCCCTCCCCATGCAGCGGGTCCCGGCACTCTTGCCCACCCCCGGCACCAGCTGGCATGGCTCCCGGCTCACACCACACCGCCGCGATGCTTCCTGGCTTCCCCCCGGCCAGCAGCGGTGGCACTTGTTGCCACTACCTCACGGCCGGCGGCAGGGCTACCGCTTCTCGCCGTTTTCACGTGGTGGTTGCGGTGGCCACGCTGCTTCTCCCTGCTTCCCCGTGGCTGCACCACTTGTTGTCACTTTTCGGCGGCCGCAGAGGCTTCGCTCTGCTCGGGGCTGATGTGGGCTCGCAATTCTCATTCGCCCCGCACCCGGGTCAGGGCTGCCCGGGTTTTCATTTTCCCCACGCCCAGACCGGGGCCGGCACTGCCAGGCTTCTCATTACCCCACCCCTGCACCTGAGGTGGCGCTGCCTGGCTTCTTGTTCCGCCCACGCCTGGGCCGGGGCCGGTGGCAGCTCCCTCTCTCCCCTTGCAGCTCCTGCCGGCCGTGGCCGCCTGCTCCCGCCCCCACGTCAGGACTCGGCGCTCCCACGGCACCGCCTCCCATTACAGCTCACACTTCCAGTTTGGCAAATTTCGCAACTGTGTCCATTATATAAGGCGCACCGGACTATAAGGCACACTTCCGGGTTGGGAGGAAAAATTTAGTCAAAATGGTGCGCCTTATGGTGGTGAAATTACTGTAGTTACATAGAGGTGTTTTAGTCTCTAATTTAACATTTTGATAAAACTGACAATATATTTATCACTGTCCTATTGATAGAAACTCTACACTGTATATATAAACTGACAGATTATACTGAACAAAAGCATCTACAAGTCAGTATAAATTGTACCACCTCAAAATACTTGTAATGCAAAAAGCTAATCTGTGAATGCAAAAGCTTATATTCTATTGTCATCAATAACAATAGGTGATTTGGGAAGTCTGTGCATTGCAAGTCCCTCAGCCAATGGGGAAAAGGGAGATTCTTCATTACCTTTTGACTGGAAATGCAATTGCATTTTCTTCCTCGTGCAGAAGTCCACGGCTAGGAAAACCTGGCCAGTGGGCGGTGTTCAAAATACAGTGTAAGTTGGAGTTTATACTAAAGGAAAGAGACCATTCCCAATTTCAAATCACGCAAAACACCCACAGGAGGGACTTTCCATCTTTAAGCAAGAATGGCCAATTCAGAAGTGAATGTAGCTCAGTATTCCCGGGAAAATAAGGAAGGGAATCTTACAACAGGCTTGGGGGTATCTAGGACTTTTATTCTAAGTCTGGCTGCAAGCTGATGTTGGAGAAAGTAGTGATGAAGTGTCCTGGTCAACTCATCTGCTTCCTGCATTACTTTGCTGCACGGATAATAGCAATCTAGCTTTCAGAAGAGGCTGGACAGAGGCTCCGCTAATTTGAGAAATGGATGCTGCCCAAAGGGAAAAAGAAACGAAACCAATTTTAAAGGGACAAAGGAAAAGGAGCCATGATTTTCCAAACTCATCCTCTGACAGGGTCAGAAGGATGTATTCCTCTAGCACCCAGAAACACACAGACACAAGCAGCAGAGCACAGATGGACTCAGCTCTGGCTTGCAGGAAGAGCAGTGTCTGCCTTGGCATGCCCCTCAACCCTCCTGTGCTGCATGGCATCTTCCTCCACAGCAGGGGCAGCCAAGGAAGTGGCCCGCACACCAGCTCCCTGTCTGCCACAAAACCTGGCAGCAAACCTGCAGTGGTTCTCATCGACTTGAGTGGGCCAGGCAGCACAGGGGCTGGCAGCAATCCTGCTCAGCTGTCCCTGTTTGACTGACAGAAACCTCTAAGAGTAAGGCAGTAGGAACAAGCTGGGTGCTCATGGATGCTCACAGTCAGGCCAACACTGCCTCCCCCTTCCCACACACCAATCCAGAGCAGCTTGGCAGGGACTGCTTCTGCTCTGCTCGTCAAGCCACACTGCAGGCCTTCATCCCCTGCACTACAACCCTTCAGGTCCTTTGCTACTAGCTAAACCTGAACACACCACTCAAGAGCAAAAGCGGGCCTCAGAAAGGACCACAAGGAGAGAGCTGACCACTGCAAAAAGGCTGTGCGAATTGGCTTCCTTGGCTTGCAGAAGGGCAAGGCCTTTGGTGACCTTTCAGTGTTTGAAGGGGCTTCTGAGAAAGATGGGGATACATCTGTGAGCAGGAC